>NC_134833.1:94680097-94980097 GCF_004210375.1 Tachypleus tridentatus
ACATAGTGGTTATAGTGGTGCGTGATAGAGATGATGTACTCAACGATTTTAATGATGTGTGGTAGAACTGATGTACACAGTAGATCCAGTTGTCTATCATGAAGTTGATTTCGATCATATCAGTGACTTCTTAAAATTAGTAACTCAGTTGTTAACGTGTCTAACTGCAAATTTAAAATCCAGGGTTTTCGTCCCATCACTCCTCTCTTTGAGGCCGTGAAACACTGAAAGTATGACTGATTTATCTCCTAATTATTCGATTAGAGAAGACAAGGAATAGGAGATGGGTGCTTCTGTGTAGCTTCCTTCCTTTAAGCTTATCAGTTCAGAGTTAATGACAGTTAATGTAGGTGGCCTTTATGTAAGTGTGTGTATATAATTAAAACTAACAAAAAGACACAAATATTAAAGTTAACTTTAAAAAAATCAAACAGATTTGGAAGTAAAAAGCTAGTGTATCTGAACAAATAAAAGATTTTTCTGGCTGTACGGAATATTTTGTGACACTATGTGTAATTTATAAAATAAGTAAATTTCAGTTTAGAGAAATTTTATACTTGCATTAGAATTTATAGTATTTGGTTTTATAATGATTAAATTTTGTATTATTTTTGGATAGAGAATTATTGAGTAACGATCAAATATGTACTATGTGTGTACATAATATTAGTGATTGACAGAATTGTTGAAAACGAACTCTGGTGAAGAACTTACGAGTCTCGCGTGATTTGTATAAAAAGTAGCCAGCAGAGAGGAAGTAAAGGAGAATATTATTGAACAGCTACAGTCAGTGTGCTGTAGGCCTAGGAAGGTATAATTTTGATTAACGTCTATTTATCGGAAAATTGTAGACTTTGACCAGGAACGTTTATAGATTTCGAACATTACAAACTCTTCAACTTAAGTGAATTACTTCGGACGTTATTGTTTCTAAGAGACATTAAGTATCTCCACCAGTAAGTCATGAATTTCTAACCGGTGTGACGCTAGCCAAGAAAGACGTCTATAGCTCAAGCGAGGTGTAACAATATCAACTCAGAATTAATTTGCTCCTCATGGACCTGGATCGTCGATAAATTATTCAATTCTAGACCGGATGCACAGTAACGATAAAAAAGTGTTCGTACCACTGCGTCCCGAGTGGTTTTTTGCTCATAACCTAAAAAGTATCACTATTAGGCTAATAGAAGTATAGTGTGTTATAAATATTATACTAACACACATCTACATAAATTTTATGTAAATTAAACGACAAATAAACTGTTTATAAACAAATAACCAAAAATAGGAGGAGCAGAAAATGTTCGTACAGTTCAGAACGTGTGAAAAAAACTGATATTCCCGTAAAAATTTTGTTTAGTTTGGCGAATAAACTACATTATACCATTCCAGAACTAGACACTGGTTCATAATTATTGGAATTTAGCCAGCAAAAAATCTACTTCCGGTAATTTAGCGCCGTCTCCGTCATTATCTGCTTGGTCATCATGGCGAACAGGAAACAACTGTCCAGTGATTAAAAAAAAAAACGAATTATTGTAAAATATAAGTCTCGTGTGTCTCTTTCCGGTATTGCTACACAACTTAATGGGCTGAAATCTACTGTTCAAAGCATAATTGCCAAATTTAAGCTTGCAAGATCAACTGCTAACCTTCTTCGTTCCGGACGCCTCACCAAAATTCCAGAGAGAACCAAGAGGAAGGTTTTCAGAGAAGTTAGTAGGAACCCTCGTTTAACACGTAATGACATACAGAAACTGGTAAGGGAAACTGGGGTTGAAGTAAGCACCTCTACAGTTACGAACATATTACGCTCTTCTGGTTTCAAAGCATGCTGTCCTCGTAGAACTCCATATTTAAAGCCTGTTCATTTAGAAGCACGATTAAGGCATGCAAGAAAGCATGTAGATAAACCCTTTACCTATTGGAAGAGTATTCTTTAGTCAGACAAGACTAAAATCGAGCTTTTCGGCCACAATGCTGTTTGCTATATTTTCCGTAAGGGAGAACAAAATCTTCGAAAGAACACCGTCCTTACAGTTAAACACGGAGGTGGCTTGATCATGCTATGAGGTTCCTTCAACTCTTCTGGTGTAGGCAGCCTTCACTGCATCAACGGAAAAAAGAAGAGTATGTTGATATATTAGGCATTTATATCAAGAATGATGCTCGGAACTTGCGGCTTGGGCATTGTTGGATCTTCCAGCACGACAATGACCCTCAGCACGCATAGAAATATGTGCAATTCTAGTTGCAGAAGAACCATATAAGCGTTCTGGAGTGGCCATCGCAATCACCCGATCTCAACCCAATTGAAAACATTTGGCATGAGTTGAAGACCAGGGTTCATCAACGTCATCCGAAAAACTTGCAAGAGTTGGAGGCCTTCAATCAAGAAGAATGGAAGAAAATGCCAGTCGGGTACTGTCAAACGATCATGGAGCGTTATGAGGAGAGATTGCGCTAAGTAATTCACCTGAAAGGCTACACAACTTTCCATTAAAGTAAACGTATGAACACTTTCTCCCCTCCTATGTTTGGTTATTTGTTTATTAACAGTGTATTTGTTATTCAATTTACATACAACTTTATGTATATGTGTGTTGATATGATATGTATAACGTACTCTACTTTCATTATCCTAGTCGTGATACGTTTTAAGTTATGAGGAAGTAACTTCTTACAACGCAGGGGTACGAACACTTTCTGTCGTAACTGTAAGACTGTGATGTCTATAAGTTTGTAAAACTGTTGCATATGAATTATTATTTGTAATAACTATTAGTAATAATCGTTATTATAAATTGTATTGTTTTTTATGTTTGTATACTAAAATATATTTGCGTTAAAAAAGGAAAATTGTGTGTCAATATTTTTGGCAAATGCCATAACCTTGATACATATTAACAGTTAATTAACAACTAAATTCAAATTTCCCGTTACTTAAAGCAGTAATACATTAATATACGTAATATAATAATTCAAAGACTCGTGCGAAATAAATGGTAATACGAAACACCTATTATTTTGACCAAGGTATCTGATTAAATGTTTTACTCCAATTAATAACTCACGATCACTGCAGATCGATGTTGCTCATGTTAGTCACTTTTAGTATCATATTATTTCGTTATATGTCATCTCATCATGAATGCATATGTAATAACAAGAGATACAGTAAAATTAGAAATGAAAATTTTATGATAGGTTGTGGTGTGCATACCTGAATATAAAACTGTCGCTGATTGAGGTAATAACCAACGGTCAAAAGTGATTTAAGCACCAATTTACTGTTTGTGTCCGTTCTCTTAGATAACACGGCCTCTTCTATTGAAATAATTATATTACGAGATGTTATTGAAAAAGAAACTATGGGTGGTAGTCATTCTATGCTTCTGATGATAATTACTCGCCCAATTTCATTGCGAATTACTACACCTTAGTAGATGTATGAACAATAACAAATACATATGAAATACTTGAGATATGTATATGATCAGTGTGAGGTAGTCGGATGGAACATGTACAAAGCTAGTTAGGTGTTATCGTGAAATTATTCGTAACAAGATAATTATACCTTTTATTTTGAAAATTGGTGTGTTTATTATTTGATTTCAGTTAGTTTTGTCAAAACATGAACTTATGATTAGCGTATTATGTTCACAATTTTTGGTGCTAGTTGGCGTCTCTCTCATACAATACTATCTTATGTACATCTAAATATATATATATTGCCACATCATTTTTCAACAAACTTTAATCAGAGAAATATACGAAAAATTGTTCATTTTTTCATATCCTTTATTGTATACATTAACGTGTATTATTGTTTGTATTCTTCAGTGATTGGTCGAAACTACTTGTTTTTTATAATAATCTTTCTCTTGACTTCATCTGTTCCTCTTTACTATTATTCGAAACCAAATCTGTACTCTCTATCCATGCGTTTTCCTAAACCAAAATGAAATCTTCCTTTAATAAAATCCTCGTACTCTTGTAATATTCCAGCTCTTAAGGAACTGCGCTTTCCAAGACCAAAATTAAACTGTTTACCTCCTCGTTTTCCAAAAGAAAATCTGTTCACTTTATCTTTTCTTTTGCCTTCTCCAAAAACGTAGAAGATGCTGTGTTTATCATCCGTGTTCTTAGTATCGGGTACAAAGAGCTTTCCTAAGCTAAAACAAAGTCCTGAGGAATCCTTTTATATATCAGAAAAGAGCGTAAATGTTCAGGAAAATCTGATAAAACTTCACCTGAAGAGCCCAAAAAATATTTTTTACCAAAATCAGGACTATACATTTGATCAGCTCGCTTAGGTTTAAGGTCATTAAACTGATAAATCTCCCGGATCTCCTTCTTCTCCATGTAACCTGGTTCCTGCATGTTATATCTCACTTCCCTGACGAGACAATGGTCAACTTGGTCATCCATAGATACATCCAGATGACAAAGATCCCCATTGATACTCTAAAGAAAATATAAAGAAAACTATGATAATTTTAATAAAGTACCGTACGTATATCAAATACAACAAAATATAACATTCTTAAATAAATCTAAGTGCAACTTTAGTTCAGGTGTATTGAGAGATTACACATTATTCATACAATAACTGGAAGTAACATTTTGCCCAGCTGTGTTGCTGTAACAAGCTTTTTACACAAAATACAAGCAAGTGTGAAGTTATTTCAGCTCTGTTACAAAAACACACATTTTTCATAGAAATGTTTAATATAACTTTTATTTTGTAATCGATGGTTATGACAAGTGAAACCTTAAGTCCAGTTGAAAAGTCTAAGAAATACTTGAATTGGTCATTCTTGAATTCTGCCAAAGAAGAACAATATTAATCACAGTTATTGTAAGTGTACAATACTTGATGCTAGATAGCTATTACGTTGTAATGAATGGCGTTTTGATGGTGAGAACTTCGACGAAGCGTTACATTAAGAATGGAAACACCTTATTGTTTAGGTCAAGTTTTACAGCTATTTCTATCTTGCTATTGTTTTAACACCACATTAATTGCCATAAAAATCGTTCTTCGGATTTTGTACATTTTATATATCTATAAATTATTAATTTAATTTTAGACTGATAAACATTTATCAGCTGTAAAATACAGATTAATTGAAATGCCATTAATTCTAGAGTCTCCTAATTTCTTTTGGCTTGTCCACATGATTTCTGATCTTTAATATTTCTGAACATTCCTGTATTTCTTTAACATAAACGACGCAAAATTAAATTATCAAAGAAATAATCAGGCAGGATAAATAGTGTGGTTGATTAGATTCAGGAAACAAGAGATTATCTAATCGATATACAAGACGCTTGATTCAAGGTCCAGTAAAACCAATTAAAACGGCGCAGTAGATAACAAGGAAGTCGAAAATGTCGTATATGTTTAATTCTACTCCAGAAACAGATTTTCAAGACAATTGTCCAGAAGAATATTTTTTTAATCACTTACAAATACGTGACAGTATTTAGAGCGTTTTTTTACCGAAGGTAACGGAGGTTATTTTATTACCTATATGGGTGTGAAAGGATTTCTCCAAAACGATAAATGGATTTCGACGAAGGTTAGTATACATCTGGACTATAACCCGACTCATAAGTTTTTACTTTGTTGATGGTCAAGATCAAAGGTCAAAGTCACAGCAAAGTTACGAAAAAATATCCTTGTGTGTTAACATGAGACTGATTGTTCAACTATTTGTGCTCTATAACTCAGTCGTAAATGATATGATATTGTTGAAACTTGATGCAGAATAGTTTTTCTCATTGTTGTGCCAAAAGTGGTCCGTATTTGTTGATATCAACGGACACATGTACCCATTTTTTTATTTTCTGTGAACCGAATATGATCAAAGCTGCGTGGCAGAGTTATGCGTTTTAATGAGTACACCGCTAACTACTTGTATTCAATATTTCTGTAGATTCAACCTGAGATACTGTTTGTCCTACCACTAGCAACAACACATTGCTTGGATGGTTTAAGAGATTGATGAACCAGAAGACCAGGATATTTTCTAACATAACATTGAGTTTATTGCCCAGCATGGCCGAGCGCGTTAGGCGTGCGACTCGTAATCCGAGGGTGGCGGGTTCGCATCCCAGTCGCGCTAAACATGCTCGCCCTTTTAGCCGTGAGGACGTTATAATGTGACGGTCAATCCCACTATTCGTTGGTAAAAGAGTAACCCAAGAGTTGGCGGTGGGTGGTGATGACTAGCTGCCTTCCCTCTAGTCTTACACTGCAAAATTAGGGACAGCTAAGGTTTCTCCTCTTGGTTGGGGGTTGTGCGGTAGGCTAACAATTTACTCACTTAGAAAACCAGCTTGTTAATGAATCCGTTCCTTCATGGAAGCGAGAGGCATAATAATAATAATATAAATAATAATAATTGAGTTTATTCCCACCAAAATAATACTTATAATTCATATTGTGATTTTCCATATGCATTGCCTTACATTTATTATAAATAAATGCCATCTGCAGCTTATTTGCCCAACTTACCATACACTCCAAATCCTTTTGTAAAGCAGTGCAACCTTCTTAAAGTCAGCAACACATAAAACTTTTATTTTACTGGTATATACTGTATTGATTATTTCTTCATATGTGTAAGTGTTGTAAATCAAATAGTAGAAAGTCCTAACTCTCAGTCTTGAGGTACTCATCTCGTGACATCAATTCATTTAGACTGAACAACCCTTTACTTTATTAACCTCGTCAATTTTCTATTCAGTGAGCTAATTTGTTCCCCACACACATATAGAAATAACTTTTCTAACAACACGGTGGTTAGTTATGTTGTAGCATTTGTACCTACATCCTACTAATGATCGAGTAAGCATTATAATATTATACATATTAAACAGCCTATAAAAAATATTCAACGAGCCAATCTGTTCCCCACACATATAAAAATAACTTTTCTAACAAGACTTTTATGTGGCATCTTGTCAAATGCTTTCTGAAAAACCATATTTACTAAATCCACAACCGTACTTTTCTATATAAGAAGTAACCTATTTAATAAATCTCAGAAGACTAGTATAGCAATATACTTCCCTAGTGAAAACATGCTGATAATTCAATAAAATTCTAAACATTATAAAATGAATTTTCAAAGCATCAAATTGTCCCAAACTTGTCCCATCACTAAGTCCTGCTGTTACTGGGACAATTAGCAAACTTCCTTTTTTCTGGCGTTTCAGTACTATCCTAGAAATTAGAAAAAAAAGTAGGAAGTGGATCACGTATCGAAATTTTAACTTCCTTTTGAACTCTTAAACCTTTTTATAACAAGCTCTGAACTGATGTGGTCATATTTTGCAAACTGGTTTCCATCAGAAACTGTTCAGAATGAAACTATCCCTTAAATCTTCATTAATAAAATCTTAACTAAAGATATAATTTAATTTCCAGCCCCCACAATTATCAGACATTAGCATTTGTGTATCACCCCTCGAAGATCCTACTCCCATCTTAGCATTTTGCTTACCGTTAATATATTTGAAGAAATTCTCAATTTGTACACTTTCAGATACCCGTTGTTGATATACATTTTTGGCCAGCTTTCCTTATCGTTTATAGCCTTCTTATATTTCATAGTTACAGTAAATTTAAACTTTTTATATTGATAATGTTTCTCTTTAATTTTATCATTTTTGAGCCAACCTGTTTTGTTTGACTTGCTGCCATCCTCTTTGTTTATAATGAACATATCTATGTTGAATATTTAAGAATTTATTTGAGAAGAAAACCCGAATTTCGATGGCACTTACAATCAGTTCACGAGCCCAATTCGCGGCAGATGGATCTTGACCATGGTTTATCTCCAACGTTAGCCCCTATGTGTACTACAAAGACTGGAACGCTGCTAACACCCTTTACTATATTACTATGTTGTCTCTATTATTCGTACATAATTAAATAATATCCCATGTTTTACCAGAATATTTACTGACTTGAATAATGGCCATTTTCATCCATCTTTCGCTATTACTTAGGTATTATCCATTTTCTCCATCATTCATATCTCTTAAATACTACCTGTTTTACTTTATTACTTAGTAGTTTCAGAGTTAATGCTAAGTATTTAACTTAAAAATTCTCAACTTGAAAAATTTACTATTGAGTTAAAAAGTTATAGTTTTGTTTTGGTTTTTGTAATGATGTCGCTACCTTAAAAATGTATACATATTATTTTTATCAAGCAATACGTAGAACTAGAGCACATTGAATCGTTCAAAGAACGCTCATTAAAAATGATACAAAAAATCAAATATCAGTATTTTAGGTAGTCACGTAAAAATATTATATATATACACATATATATCTTTTGAATTAAATTGTAGTAATAACTGGTATAACTGTGAAATCTAAGTTGTGATTTATTTTTCAAGACTTTAACTGTTTCAGCAATTTTCAAAGTAGCATTTCGTATTCTCAACTTCAATGATAATTTATGCAAAACGTAGTCTAAATGACCAAGTTAGGGATCCCAAGGTTCAGGTATATTGTTAGCAACCTTACTTCCTAAATGCCCAGGTTAGAGATTCCAAGGTTTAGATATATTGTTAGCAACTTTACTTCCTAAATGACTAAGACAGAGATCCCAAGGTTCAGATATATTTTCAGTAACCTTATTTTCTAAATGGTCGAGTGAAATGTATCAATATTCAGCTCTACTTTAAGTAGCCATAAACTTTAAGAAGTTCTGAGAAAAGCACTTATTCATGAAGAAAATGTATAATTTTCCAAAAAGCTCACTGAAAAATAAAATCATGTCTTATCGCTTATATCCTTGTGTTGGCAACAAAAGTAGATGAAAAGAGGAAGAAATTTCTAACATCTATGTTTAAATAACATATATACTAAATAACGCCACGATCCCACGCTTATTTAAAACTGTTTGTTATGAAAAAAAGAAAACAGAGGTTAATTGATAGTGTAATGTATTGTATTCACGTTGAAAAGTGTAGTTAAATGTTTATTATACTTCTTCAGTCTGTTTTGTGTTACTGAGTTAGCCTAAAATGATAGAAAGAGCTGTTTGTGAAACTACGCTTCTGCTTCGAGTTGAAACCCTTACAATAAAGACCAGTTTTAGCATTAGCCTGTTGTGCTATTCTACCTGATTGTATGATTTCCGACAGCCTTAAGGCTTCCTTGATGCATTTAAATTCTTCTAATTTCGTCCACACAAAGACCAGTTACATGCTGTTCCAGACTAATCATATAATGCTTCTAGTAGGCGTACGTTCTTTATAATAAGAACGTATATAAAACGACATAATCAAAACAAACTGCTCTTTGGACGCCTCTTACTGTTGAGTTGTGATGCGAAGGTAATCTTGATAGTCTTCAATCTACAAATGGGGAATTTTAATTAATTAAAACTTAAGAAATCTTACCGAAGTGCGTTTCAGTCAAGAAATTCACTTAAGTTCGTCTTGGCTTTCACCATAAACAGAATTTATGTGAATTTATGCTACCTGTCAATGTAGAAATTAAACAAGAAAATCACCGTGGTAGCAGTGATATTTGCAACGCTGAAGTGTTCTTTATAATATCATTGTAAAATATAAATTCAGAAAGTTTAAATCCTGTGTTTTTAACACTAATGTGTTCTATATTATTTCACTGTAAAGTATAAATTTTTGTTTGTTTGTTTGGGAATTTCGCACAAAGCTACTCGAGGGCTATCTGTGCTAGCCGTCCCTAATTTAGCAGTGTAAGACTAGAGGGAAGGCAGCTAGTCATCACCACCCACCGCCAACTCTTGGGCTATACTTTTACCAACGAATAGTGGGATTGACTGTCACTTATAACGCCCCCACGACTGAAAGAGCGAGCATGTATGGTGCGACGGAGATTCGAACCTGCGACCATCAGATTAATAGTCGAGTGCCTTAACCATCTGGCCATCCTATGCCACATGAAAAGTGAGCTTGACGAATGATATTAAACTATATCGTGTCATACTTCGTGCGTTTAAGATGTGAAACATGAAGAGCAGAGTAAATATTACAACTAAAAACTCTACCTCTTTCCGCTGCTTAAATATGAATTGAGTGTTTAGGATTTAAAATCATTAAACTAAATATAAGTTTAAATTTTAATTACTAATTCATTTTGGAGAAAACAGCACTTCAATTTTTCGTGTCGGTTTTACACATAAACGGAAAAGTATATTACAATTTAAAAATGTGGATGCCTTTCCATAAATCCTGTCTTGCAATAACGACATTTCTTCTATGAATTGAAAAACACGTAAGGACAAACAAACATGTTTTGATTGAAAAACCCCAATATTTCAAACGCTTTCAGGTACAATTTTTTCATGAGTAAATTCTCTCCTAAAGCAGTAAATTTACTCTTTTTGAAAGTAGTTGGGTTTCTGGCTTTTTGAATTATCATTCAAAAACAAAAACTACCTTATGAAAACATTCCAAATGCTGGATTTTTATAACTGTAACATATTCAAATTGTCATATGAATTACTAACTATCCAACGCTTTGTGTAGAGAATTTTGTTTCGCGGTATGAAATCATCGTACAAAGTCGATGAATTCAATTTTGCTTTAATCAAACCTTAAGTTATGATTAAAAAATTCAAAATACAAACAAATATCAGGATTAGATTGATACTATGGTTTTATATAAGTGTATTGTGCAGAGTTCAAAGTGAAATTCTTAAAGTGTTTTTCTAATAAGATATCAAAAATTTGTCGTTTATGTAATCACATTCTGGTTTTAAGTATCAAAAACCATTGAATACTTCACTTATCTATATATATAATAAATCTGGGGATTTGGCTCAGAGATCTCACTATGTAGCTATGACATTTGAACAGAAAACAAGTAACGATTTATAAACTTTCATTGTAAATTGAATAAAAATTATACTTTTGATCTCAAAAGCCATACATGAAATTCAGGTTTAACAGTCTCATTTCATTATAGACGTTAAAAATGTTTCATGTTTTTACTGAAGAAAGAGAAAAGACTATTTATAAACTTAATGGTGATTTTAAAAATTCCGTTGAACAAATTCAGTTACTAACATGCCATTTTTTTCTTGATACTTAAATTTTGAGTTAATGTATTTTATAAATACAAATATAATCTTAAGACAACTGGTATGGGTATTAGAACTTTAATTAAAATATAGTACAAAACAATGATTTGACCTTCTTAGATCATCTTCAGGTTAACGTAGTTCTGAACGTTATCTTAATTAAAGTTGTAATACCCATATATACCAGGAGATTTGAGAATACATTTTTAATTCAAGTGGGTTTCTCGTCATCAAGAAATACGTATAACTATCAGATAAATATCCTAAAACAACTAATCAAAACCATGTTTTGAAGCTGATGATCAATAAAGGTTCAACCTGAAAATGTATAATTGCGAAACATGTTAAAATATCAGTCAGTTCTTAGCGTAATATCAAATAGACATGTTTATATAACTTGTATCAATCTTTATAAGTGACTGACCTCTTTAGTAGGATTTTTAAAAACACACACATACTCGTGTCTCTCGTTTTGGAACGTTCCATGTATTTGTGTATGAGATCGTTTAGTACGTTACATGATTGTTTAAAATCTATAGTTGTAGAGATCTTCAGGGTTAGTTTGAAAAACAAAAGTTAAAAGAAAGTTCCGACTTCAAAAAAAGGATCATAGGAGGAATGTCGTTACTAAGGATCTTTCTTATGACCGGCTGCTAAACGACATTGTTAAAATGGATCTTGCAACAAGGCCGATTGAAAGAGAGTACGTTTATTAATAGCAAAGAAAAAAAAAGTCAACCGACAACTTACCTGAAGAAAAGATGGTTGTAAAGTATAACAGACATCAGTCTATATCCAACTTACTTATTCAAATAACTCGCGAAAGATATTACAAGTAGGGTGACAGTTATATGACAGTTTAAACATTTCTTGTTTCTATGTGCCTCAGAACGGCTGGTATGAGTATTAACACTTTTTAATAAACCAAAGAACAACGTTTCAACCTTCCTAGGAAGGTCGAAATTTTGTTCTCTAATTCTCTCCTGCTAGTAAAGAAGTATGTCTAGGGATTTGTAACATCAGGGGTTCGATTCCCCTTACTCGATTCAGCAGATAGCCCAATGTGGCTTTACTTTAACAAAACACACACACACTTTTGTTCTCTGCTTTGTAAGTAAATACGATAATACCCATACCAGCCGTTATGAGATGTATTTTTACTTCAAGTGGGTTTCTCATCATCAAGAATTGCTTGTTTCTGACTGAAATAGAAAAAACTTCATCACCTGTGGCGTAAATGGCTCAAACCGAGGACAATGAATAACCAGTAAAATATGATGTGATATACAATTATGATTTTTACCTTTCATTTACTGATAATAGTAAAATAATATGAAGAAAATTATTACATGAGGCGCTTTTTATGCTTGTTTGTGTTGTTAGATAGCGGGTTAGTTGGAATAGTGAGAAACAGGACAAATAAAATCAATGGACAGTTGTCTGGTAGATTTACAGTGATACTTTTTGCCATTATGGAAAAAACCAGTTAGACATTTCATTCAGACTAGAATAACCTATAAAATACTTCTCAATGTTCACAACGTGTTAAATAATAATTATGTCTCTAACAGCATTCACATTATACATATAATTAAATTGCAACCCTAAAAGAAATATGGTCTTGTGTTGTTTTTTCATTCAATTTTGTCCAGAGTTTCTATTAAAGGGTGGAAATTTTATAAAACCAACATAACTTAGTGACAAGTGGAGAATCGAATGATATCATGAGTCTGATATTTGGTTTCAATATGTATGCTTTTTGTTAAACAAATACTGTATTGCTACGAGTACTTTCACACAATATTAAACGCTTTCCTGCCAGTATACACAATGTTAAACAAGTTTGTACGGGTATTCACCTAACGTGTTAAGCAAATGCTTTATTTCTACGATCATTCATGTGTCTTTAAACAGCTGCTGTGTTATTAAATTAATTTTCAAACGCTCATATGAATGCACCAGATACAAATGAGGAAGAATATTTCGGTTTTAACAGTGGTGGACAGTTGTGACAAATTGCATATGGTTTACATTTGCGTTTCACAAAGTTTCTGTCGTGTTATTTTGTTCAGAGAAGGCAATGCCATTTCTAACATACATAGGACATGTGATATTAACAAGTTTTTACAGGTATTTGGTTTCCGCAGACATGAAAAATAAATCATTTATTTCATAAGAGGTTATCACTTTTCATTTGTGTTTGGTTACGCACATTGAAAATTGTAATTCGTGCAAACAAATAAGTTAAAAACAATTAGGATGTTAAAATTTGTTTGGTGTACTGTAAATGAAAGGCTGTTTAGAAATTAACAACTCTCATTATATAAAGAAACATTAGGTTAGTGTTGATATTTTTAACTTATGAAACGTAAAATAATATATAGCATTAGAGTAGAGTAATTGTTTTCGTGAACTTATATCTGTGTATACAGCAAAACTAATTCTGACCACAGAACGAACATTTTAGTGACATGGCTGTAATTCTTACCACGCTTTCACATGTTAAAGTATGAATCATATTTTGAAGATTAATTGCATTGATTCGAACTTATATCAACAGCTCGAAAACCCAGATCTCTACAACAGGACCAATCCACACTTATTTTGCTGAATGATTTATTCAAAAATGTACCATAGATATACCCTCAGAAAACGGGATATCTGTAGAAAGATGTCAGTCAACCGAGCTAACTCATGTGGATCACGCGTAATCATAAGATTAGTGGGCTCTGACTGCGAATCCAAAGTATCATGGATCGTCTACTCTAGACGGAGAAACGCACTCACCGGTTTGGAGTCATGGATGAGCTCTAACAATTGCAAGTATAACCCACTATTCGGCTAGACGAGAGTAACCAAATAATTGGCGGTGTGTGCTATTGGTCAGCGCCTTCCCCCTTGTCCATACGTAGGTCTGGGTAACATCCGAAAAAAATATATACATCTCTTTTCTGGTTTATTGTTAACTTTTGTTGACGTAATATTGAGAATAGTATTTATATCAAGAGATACAGCTTTATATGTTCTCGTTAAAACTGAAAAAAATGGCCGTTCTTGTCATATATGTTTTCTATTTTCATCCTTTTTTTACATCCAATAGCTTAAAGTTTCAATACCCATACAAGCCATCTTTAAAATACTTTCTTACTTAACCTGAATCTTCAAAACCTTTATCTTTGTTTTCCCTGTAGATATTCTTCTGATTGGTGACACATTTTGTTTCGTAGCACGACATTGAATTCATATTACATCGATTTCTAATACGAATCAAAGTCATTAGAAGCAGAATGTTAAAGATTAATTTAGAATTTATGTCAAAAATACTGAGATTGAACGAGATTGATTTGGTAGGCTAAAGCATCTGGTCAGTAAGCAAAACCATGGGTTCGAATCTCGTCTCGGTATAAAAAGGAAGTCGACATTTTATGTATCAATCCCGTTTCGGTCATTAGGTTACGTATTTAAATTCTATTGATTTTCGTTTTTTGAATTACTTATTTTTTATGATTGGAGCTAAAGATTAAATGAAATATGTCGTAAATCACCTAATAAAGGTTCCTTCAGCAAGTACAGTGTGTAATGAGTTTGTAAGTTTTCTTCATTTATACAGAGTTTCATAAATTATGTCAGTGGTTCACGATAAAATAATTCACCAAATATGTCAGGCAGTTAACACTATGGTTAAATACACGAAAAAGTAGTGCAGAGAAAGGAAAATTCGAGTAAGTAGGAAGAACAAAGCAGTAAAACTGTTTAGAACAAAGTTACGTAATGATGGCGTTCGTTTGTTATTGAGCAGAAAGCTACACCAAGGGCTATTTGTGTTGGGCCCACTACGAGTATAAAAACTCGACTTTTAGTTATATTAGTTCTGAGACTCTTCACTGAACTACAGAGGACAAGAAAAGATGATTATCAAAACATTGAAACCCTACCTAAAACAAGTTGAAGTAAAGATGTAAAGAAGATAGTAAAACTCTATTTTTGTAAGTAAAAATGAGAATCAGAACAATAAAGCCTTAAGTTGAACAAAGTTATCTAAAGATGAGTGTTATAAAATGAAATAGTACGCCATGTTTAGAACAGTTGAAAACATGTTCATCAAAATGATCTGTTCTTCTACTCCACTAAGAAAACCTCGTAAATTATTTCTAATAAGCAAAAACAATTCTTAGTTGTATCTGTCATTGTCGTAACTGGTCGATTAATACCTTTTTTATTGAATTAAAGTTAATTATTGTATGTAATGAAAGTTTTAAGCCGGTGTATGTAAGTATAATATACTCAATAAGCTTAAATATGACTAATATTTTAATTTTAAGTAAAAACAGTTCACAAGTTTTATAAAACTGGAAACTTTTACATTACAAAGGGTATGATATACGTAATGTGAGGTGATCTTGGTGCAGTAAACCTAAACCTAAAGCCTGGTCATTTAGTGTCGAATA
This sequence comes from Tachypleus tridentatus, assembly GCF_004210375.1. Lineage (NCBI taxonomy): Eukaryota > Metazoa > Arthropoda > Merostomata > Xiphosura > Limulidae > Tachypleus > Tachypleus tridentatus. The sequence continues at coordinate 94,695,642 of NC_134833.1, forward strand.
AAACTCATATTTACCTCACTGATAACGTTGTTTGTTTGTTTGTTTTTTGAATTTCGTGCAAAGCTATATGAGGACTATCTACGCTAGCCGTCACTAATTTAGTAATGTAAGACTAGAGGGAAGGAAGGCAGCTAGTCATCACCACCCACTGCCAACTCTTGGGCTACTCTTTTACCAACGAATAGTGGGATGGACCGTTACATTATAACGCCCCCACAGCTTAAAGGGCAAGGATGTTTGGTGCGACAGGGGATAACATAGTTAGTATTAGGCCTACAATCTTTAGCAGTTAACTTTAAACAAATATTAATCAATTAAATTTTTATATAACTTAAACTGAACTGAGCCAACTTTATTACCTCAACTATCTTAAACGTTGTGTTCAATTACCCAGATATTCGATCATTTATAACCAAATTCTTCATCTCTCTAGGGCTAAGAAAATAAACTAAAAAGATTTAACTTTATAGTGTCCACTCTGGGTTTTTATTTTGGTTTTGGTTGGGTTTGTTTTAAATTTCGTGCAAAGCTACGCGAAGTCTATCTGCGCTGGCCGTCCATAATTTAGCAGTGTAAAACTAGAGGGAAGGCAGCTAGTCATCACCACCCACTGCCGACTCTTGGGCTCCACTTTTACCAATGAATAGTGGGATTGACCATAACGTTATAACGCACCCACAGATGAAAGTGCGAGCATGTTTGGTTTTACAGGGATTTTAATTTTGATTTTGGTACAAGTAGAGTTTGCTCACGCATATCTGTTGTCTTGACAGTTTTGCAAAACACTAATAGTTTGGTTTTCTTTATTTACTGGATGTGTGTACGTTAGATCTACAAACATGCTTCTTTTCTTTTTCATCAAACATGATAGTGTCAAATACAAATTACATTTATTAATTCATGTATAATTTATTTTATTTTTAATTTTCTGTTTCTCTACTGACGTGCATATCTGTATTCACTGTTAAAAATGGTTTACTCTACAAAAAATATTTTTGAAGACACGTTCAAAAAGAAAAGGCTGTTATTTTAATTAGCAACGCCGTTTCGAGCAACAGACAAACAGCAATTACTTGAAATGCCATTGCTATGTTAAATAACACTTTTATTTTATTCGACATGTGTTTAAAAAAAATAATTATTTTGTGTAATAAGACAGGTTTTCTCGTCCTGTAAACTATTAATTTACAAGTACAATTAGCGATAATTTTTGCATTAATCCTAATTCACATACGGTAAAAATGTTTACCAGAACTGAAAAATAATACGCAGTTATAAACTGTGGTCATATGTCCTTGGTGAAACTTAGTAGAAATTAAAAATGAAATATTATTTAATATTTATTTAATAAATCAAAATGATATTCTTTCTTGACATTATAACCTTCATCTAGGTATTGTGAATTATCTTTTCTGGCGTAATAATAGCCTTCATCTAGAGACCACCAATTCTCTTTACTTGATGTTTTAACCTTCATTTTGAGATAAGTGATTATCTTTCTGCAGTTTACTTATTCTCTTATTTCATATAACAGTTTTTACTCTGTAGAGTAATCACGTTTACTCCTTGATACGATAACGATAACTTTATAACTTGTATAACTATCATTATTTTAGAGATTAAAAACATATTCTCTCTTATATAGTTATTTTTATTGAAAAATACCAAAAGTAAAGTTGATACGTATTTTCTGACCTTTGCTAAGTGTTTGTAAAATATTCTGTAAACTGACATTTTTTATCTTAACCTCTGAACTAATAATTTATATAGAATAATACGGTTAAACTGATTTAACTGTTGAATGCATATTCCTTACTGCTACCCCCTTCCCAGGGGCACAACGTTATATCTGCAAACTTATTACGCTAAAAACCGGACTTAAACACCCGTAGAAGCCATAGCACATTGTGTAACTTTGTGCTTAACTACAAACAATCAGTTACATCCCTTACTGCTGAATTTCCTGAAGCTGTTCTTATTATAGAGAGTGTGGTACAGTAACGGGTAAAAACTGAATAGAAGAGAATAACTTGTAATGTACAGTTAACCTTTCAAAACTTCCAATGATACTTACGCAGCAAGTGGGCCTATATAATGACCTACCTGGAAAACATACTTATAGAAGCAGTAAGAAACTTTTAGAGTAGTCTTGTCTCACCACCGAGTAAGTCTGTCTTATTACGTCTCTGACGTGTGTGATCCTTTTAACTCACTGCTTCTACACAGTGACTGCCTTTCGGATGACGTCGAATATGAGAACATCCAATAGTTTACAAGTCCAACAATAATGTTAAGTAAATAATATACCAGTCACTGAAAAATTGTTTTTAATAACCTTGTTTAATAATTCTCGTTTAAGTGTTTGGTGTACATATAACAAGTTATGACAGTTAAACTTAGTATAAAGATGGATAAAAATATTGCGGTTTTAATGTTTTTGGCTTAGTAACGTATTTAGTTATTTGTAACTGAGAATAATATTTAGTTTGTTCCACGAGATATGATATTAGGTGTTTAAAGAGCGCGCGAGCAAAACAAAAGGTATACGAATCTCTGTAGAGTGTGAAATAAGTTAATTCACCCACAGGAAACAAATGTTAGAATCATAGAAATAACTTATATCAATACAAATACATTTATTGCAAAATTATGAATACGAAATATTTAGATTTAATTAAAACTTCTAGAAAATATTTAAATATGATAGAATCCAGAGATATAGAACGACGAAGTTATGTTTATGGTGTTTGAGTTGGACTTTACCACGCATAATGAACGTGTATTTATTTGCATAGGAGTGTTAAAATTCAACATCCAGAGCTGGCTGGATCGATTAAATAATGTTCTGTATAAAAATTAGGTGTGTTTGTGTTTTCTTATAGCAAAGCCACATTGGGCTATCTGCTGAGCCCACCGAGGGGAATCGAACCCCTGATTTTAGCGTTGTAAACTCGCTGTACCGGCGGGGGGCGTATGGTAACTGGAAAATGGCCGACAGTGTACACAGGTTATTTGGTTTCAGGATTTTTACCCGAAAAGAGGATTAAAAAAAACATCCTGAAATAAACAACATTTTTACTCTTTTTATAAACTTTTGGCTTTAAATTTTAAGACACAAGTAATTAATCAGTTAAATGAGTCAATTATCAGATCCCACAAAACATGTTATGCAATTAGCCTCAAAAGATATCATCAGGGATTTAAAAACAAAAGGAAGAAGAAAGAGAAGCATGATGTGATTTCTGTCTCTTTAACGTGTAACCTCAGCTGGTTTAAATAATGTGTAATATTAGTAGTAATATTTCTCACTAAATTATTGAGCAAACAAACTTTCTAAACTGGCATTAAGTTATTTCTTTCCAATCACCAAGATTATAAGTTTCAATGATAAAAAAAAACAAGAATCCCAGAGTTCTGCAATTACTGCATGTCCAAGATTTAAAATGGTTTTTGGATAATGAGTACACTTATTACTGAATTAAACCAGTTTCAGGATCATAACATTAAGATGCAATTCATCTCGGAGATTTATGTTAAAATGTTCAAAGCTAAAATATAATGAAGTAATGAAACTAGTACGGCTAATATTCATTATAAAAATCTCGCCAAGCTCCATATCTTTTATTCATAGAGTTCTACACTTGATATTCAAAATGAGCGAAGAACGAGAAATGTAAATAAAAATCTTCAATACATTAGTTAATAGGAATTTGAATATCATTTTGTAATAAACTGATTAAGAATAATATAAATAAACTTCAAGGATTAATTAATTAATAGTAATGGGAACAAAATTATCTAATAGAATGATTTAGAAGAATGTGAATAAAACTGTGTAATGGACTGATTGAGAAGAATGTGAATAAAACTGTGTAATGGACTGATTGAGAAGAATGTAAATGAAACTGTGTAATGGACTGATTGAAAAGAATGTAAATGAAACTGTGTAATGGACTGATTAAGAAGAATGTGAATAAAACTGTGTAATGGACTGATTAAGAAGAATGTGAATAAAACTGTGTAATGGACTGATTGAGAAGAATGTAAATGAAACTGTGTAATGGACTGATTGAGAAATATGTAGATAAATTCTGTAGTGGACCAATTAAGAAGACTTATTAAAAGGAATGTTATTAAACACCTGCAATAAACTGATCTGATTAAAAGAAATGTGAATAAAAAGGTGGAATAAACTACATAACAGAAATGTGAAAGAAATGCAATTGGCTAATTAAAAGAAATGCAAATGAAAATATGCAATTGGCTTAAATTAAGAGTAAATTTGATAACAAATATATTATAAAATAATTAAGAATAATATGAACACACTTCTATATTGGACTGTTTAAGAGAAATATGTAGAAAAATTCGAAATAATAACTGATTTTAACGCGAACATCAGGCCTACTCTAGCTTTACTTCTAAATTTGAGGCCTGACATGTACAGGTGGTTGAGGCACTGGACACGTAATCTGAGAATCGCGAATCCCCGTCACATCAAACATGCTCGCCTTTTCAGCCGTGAGAGCGTTATAATGCGACGGTCAATCTCATTATTCTTTGGTAAAAGAGTAGCACAAGAGTTGGTGGTGAATGGTGATGACTAGCTGTCTTTCCTTTTGTCTTACATTGCTAAATTAGGGACGGATAGCGCAGATAGCCCTCGTGTAGCTTTGCGTGAAATTCAAAACAAACCATACCAAATCTAAATTTGAGCTTTGTTTGTTTTGGACAATCGTGAAAAATTAAACGAGAGCTACTTGCCCTAGTTATTTCATATCCTTAGCTGATAGATTAGGGTAGAATACTAGCTGATTAACAGCACCCACCGTCATCTGTTGAACTAATCTAATTGAATAGTGGGAATTGACCGTCATTTTATTAGTGTATATACGCCCCAGTGTGCGAAGTACGATTTTATTTTGCAATAGAAATAAGCCATGAGCCCTCACATCTATAACCCGGCTTAATATCTACTATGTCACACCCGACTTACTTTAAAGTGGAGTAAAATATTTTTATATCCGTCTCAGTATTTATTATCAATATCTGATCAGAAAAGACAAGCTACATAGATCAGAATTAAAATTTAACACAGTATACGATGTACTTTATGTGTTCTTCTTACCGGCTTAATGTAACGCAAAAACAACTATAAAGTAGTAACTTATAATAATGAAAATGCATTGGCGCATTAATTAGGTACTCTCGCTGTTAGCAATACTTTCGGTAATGATTTCATTAATACCTCACAGTCGAGGTTCAGCCAACTTAAGATATTTACGTTAGTATGAGATCCAAATACTTAGGTAACAATTCAAATTATTCATAATCCCTATTTTTGGATTATAACAGAACAGTACTCTTGGACTACATATAAATACCTGCAGTAGCTAGACATGAAGAATACGTTTGCGTAAAAGCAAATATTTATCTTTCAAACTAAGAAAGATGAATGTGGCTTTTCCTACAGGTTTTGATTAAATAAAGTTAAGTAACAGTTCGGGTACTTCAGTTGTTAAGTAAAAATACTGTTTATTTGGATGATATAAACGACGTCAGTGCTCCTAACTGTTAATATAAGTAAACTATATTGGGTAAGAAAGGGCTACACAAACATTGTTGGTGAAATTTATTTCTTAAGAAAGAGCTGTTAAACGTTTTTGGGGAGATATATTTGATAGAAAAGTGTAGCTATATCGGTGAATTTCACTGTGTAAGATATGCCTATTACAACACTACTTATGGATTGTTTAAGATAGAATAACTTATTTCAACCAGTCATTAATGGGTAATTTTAGTGAGTGGTATAATACCAATCATGTAACATTAGGTAATTATTTTAAATATGTGACAGACAACTAACCATCACTAGATAATTGTACTGGGTGATATAAGACCGACTAACATCACTTAAACCACTGATCTTAAAATATAAAATATAATTTGGAATATATTGTGAGAGATTGGTTAAACCAATTAGTTTATCAAATTATTCCTTAGTATTGCAATATATTTATAATGTAGTTTCGTTTTGTGAATTTCGAAACTGAGCGGCAATAAAAACACAACATGTAATAAAATGAGTTATTTCACACAGGTTGAGCAATAACTGTGCAAACACGTCTGGATTTTAATATTGAGTATTCTCTGAAAACAATTCAGTAGTTCAGATCATTTTAATCAACGTGATCATGTGTCAGGATTTAAACCGGTCAAAACTTACCCATCCCTTTCAGTTGTACATAATGTGAGAGTATGGAAAAACTTTTGTATGCAGTACACACTGTTCCTTCAGCCTATAAAAACTCAGGTTTTAAAAGTTTAATTTCACTACAAATAAAGATGCCACAACTGATTCAAGAAAGCAGAGATCTGGGGGTCGGGATATTAATGAGAGGGAAGACACCAGCCAGGGTCGCGGCACACTTTGTGGTGCACATTCATGCACGACAATGTACGTCCGCACACGGTAAAGGTGTGTACAAATTATTTGAATGAGAACAATGTAAATGTTCTGGACTGGCCTCCATATTCGCCCGATATGAATCCCATTGAGCATCTCTGGGACATTCTGGATCAGCGCATCCGTCATCAGGATCCTGTCCCCAGCACTCTCGCAGAACTACGTGCAGCACTTCTGGCTGAGTGGGACATCATCTCCAAGAGGCAGATTGACAATCTGGTGATATCTATGCCACGCAGAATCCAGGCTCTTCTGGCGGCGAATAGAGGACATACCCGTTATTAGTGTTCTGGACGTTGAAATCCTGATTAAACTGTTTGTGTGTAGTTTCTAATCAAATTTGAATATATTGTGCAGTGCAAAGACATGATGATTTCATGATGTATATATTCAAAACTTATGTTTAACTGTATGTACATTGTTGCGTTTTTAATGCCTCTCAGTATATATATTCTTAACCTTTATCAAACTGAGTTTAAAAAGTTTATAATGAAAATCAACACGAAAAATGTAACAGAATATCGTTATGAATTGTATTTAAATAAATTACTGTTTTGATGGCACAAAAGTGTTTTTGGTTTTACAATGTGGATTAATTATACAAATTATTAATTAAATTAGCTAGACCAAATTGGGTAAAAACTCAAAGAAATGTGGTTTACAAAAAATCCTAGGTCTGGTATGGCCAGGTGGTTGAGGCACTCGAATCGTAATTTGAGGATCGCGTGATGGAAACGACGTCACACCAAACATGCTCGCCCTTTCAACCGTGGGAGTGTTATAATGTGACGGTCAATCCCACTATTTGTTGGTAAAAAGTAGTCCAACAGTTGGCGGGTGGTAGTGATGACTAGCTGCCTTCCCTCTAGTCTTACACTACTAAATTAGGGACGGCTAGCGCATATAGCCCTCGTACAACTCTGTGCGAAATCCAAAACAAATAAACAAAAATCCGAATAAGAGAGCTGTTTGTGGTTCTTATAATCAACGTTAGTTTTTACAGTAGTGGACTTTAAAAAAAAAAGCTTACATGCCTGTAGAAAACAACTCATAAGCAACACGAGAACCTTTGCGTCAGTGCAGTTACTTAACAAATGTTAACCGAAATCTCTTGCTACAGAAACTTGGATATTAATTTTTTCATACATTGTCAAAAATAAAGTTCCATTGAAACCTCTATCTATACAAAAGTGTATATATATATGATTTGTTGGAATACAAGAAACGGTCTAAACATAAATGTCAATATGAAGATGTATTGTTTTGAGGTCTAGAACCAGCCATGAAAACATTTTGCAACATTTCTGCTGACAACGTTTATTCACGTAATAAGAAAATATTAGCAGTGAAACATACGTACAGCTGCATGTAATAAAATGCATAAATATTATATTATTTTAAGAAAAGAAAAAAAGAATATATATCGCCATGTTAGTTTATGTTCCAGAAGTGAATAATCTATCCAGGAAGTCGGAGAACAGAAAACGTAAAGGGACAAACCCGGCAACATACAGACAAACTTTATTTACTTTATAGAGAAGAGAAAACTATTCCCAAAATGTACTATTTGAAATGTGTGTGTTAACCATAGCAAGATAGCAAATGAAGTAAATATATGGCCAAGCTTCATGCAGAACAGAACGCTCATAAAATAGGTACAACTACCAATGAAGATTAACCGTCTTCGAAATTTCTTAGTCACTGTAAAAAAAATATAAGCAACAAACAAAAAGGATCAAAGTGAGTAATGTATGTACCTGGTTGTTATGATACTGCAAATTAGAATAACGGAACCGTAAATAATGTGTAAATTATATGTGAAACAAAAGATACTTCTAGTTTCTAGTCAACACTTAAACTTCATCAAAAATATATATTATGTGTTCAACGAAATGATTGTGATTTATAGTCTATTGATTTTAAAATAGTAGTTAGCAATAAAACAACAAAAACAAATTTCTATGACTAATTTGTAATTATTTTCCTCTAAATTTCCCAACTACTTAACATGTATGAGAACAAACACTATTTTTAAGGCTATTATTATTATTTCTTACTGTAGCTCCATTTCGTCAGTAGTTTTTCTGCAAGTGAAGTACCAGGCAATAAATATTGAATTTGAAACTCTACATAAATAAATGTTGAGCTTGAGATGCATACAACGGTAAATGATAAACGTGAAATGTAACAATTCATATTTTCAAGTAAAATAACCTGATGCATATGTTAACCGCTCTCTTCCTGACACACTGTCTACTTTAATCACAAGGCAAGTCTTAGAGTTTGGATTATCAATAAATTAAACACCATATTAAATAATTTACTGCCTAACATAGAACCAGTTGATTGTGAAGAAAGTAGTTTTAGAGTTGTGACACTAGATATGTCATTAATTAATTATGTGCTCCAGCTAAATGCTGACATTAGTTTCAGAATAGAGGCATAATGTAACACTATAATTTCATCAATGTTATTAACTGTCTTATTGATCACTTTGGAACTAATGGGTCCATGAACATGGCTGAGACGCATATACATTATCAATATTGCGTTTCACTTGAATTTAATTGTGATGTACAAATCGAAATTACACAAATGAGCGTAAAAGTTCAAATAAAGTTAAATTACCTAAATTTAGGTTCAGTGAATGTTTGCTGACTTTTTAATTTAGGTTTCATTTGAAGAAACAGAAACGTGTCCTTCACCCTTAGCATATTCCTGTTTTCGGTTCTACCGATTATTTTTAACATAGTATTGGGAGGAGTCGCATCACATTCACTTAATACGTGCCGAACAATGCTTGAAGCGTCCTGGAACCTAGAATTAGAGGGTTCCTTTAAGCCTTCTAACAATCAATCCTTCGTAAGTGCTTCCACATCTTGAGCAGCAGAATTTACAAGTAGCACATGGTTGTTAAGAAAATCAGATACAATCTTTAAATCCGGAAGAAAAAGACATGTACTTTACGTATAGGTCAGTTACATCAGGCTTATATATATATACATAGTCAGTGTACGTAGTGAATGAGTGCGTTCTCACTCTTTATTAAAGTTAACAGTAACGCCACTACCTATGCTAAACAATTCGCACTGAACTAAAGTAACACGTTATGGCAGAATGTATATAAAATTAATAGCATTTCCAAGCAGCAAGATTTTGCTTCTCTTTACATAAAGCTTGTTAGATGTTTGGTGTTTTTATTTGCTAGTCTGCTTTTTGTAATAAAGGTTTATGTGCATATGTTTAACCACTTATAAGGCTCAATAAAGTTTATGAAATTTCAAACATTTGTGGATATTTTTGTGCCAGAAGAGAGAATGTCAAGTTACAAAGCTTCCGAATGGATGTTCCTGCTGAATAGTATGTTAAACAGCTTCCTAATGGATATTACTAATTAAAGCTAATTTTGCGTAACATCTGGAGTGGTTTTTTACAGATATTTAGAGATATATGGTTGAAAGGCTCACAAAAAAAGAATGACATTGTAGTATGTGTTACCAACTTACCTTAAAGTCAAGTCTTTTCTGCAAATGGTGATGAGCAAAGTTTAAAACCCAGATTATCACTTTTACACTATAATACTCTGGCTATAAATTATTGTGATATTTTAGTTCTTGAATGAGCTAATTGCCACGTGGCATTCCAATAGTTAAAACAAAACGAGCGTCAGACTTTGTAGAGCTTATATTAAATGAACTAAGGTATACATTTATAAATATTTGAACTCTCGCCTCAAAATTTGTTTTAAACTTCTATTTGTATATCATTTAAATCATAGGTTAAAGAAATAAAAAGTTAGTGTTTGTGTGCTGGTGGGAGGGAACATTGTTTGTTGTGCTAAATTTACTTCTTAATAAAGTGATTTCACACACATACACTAACATTCTTCACTTTTTTACTTTTGAATTAAAATACCATAACTTAATTGTACAGTGTTATTCAAACTTAACTGTACAGTGTTATTCAAACTTAACTGTACAGTTTTATTCAAACTTAACTGTACAGTTTTATTCAAACTTTACTGTACAGTGTTATTCAAAGTATTATAATTAAATTATACACAAAAGTTCAAACTTAAGTCTTACTATATCTTATTTAACCAGTAAGCATTATTTCTATAACTCAAATGGAAGAGATGCCACTTCCATTTATTTTATAGAAGTAGGAACGTATTGGTGAAGAAGTGACACGCTGAAAATGCCTATTTCATAAAAAAAATATTTACTTTTGTATAGGTTAAAATTTACCTCTGAATAGCGATAATTTCTAGTCAGAAATACATAAGCAAAGCTACCTTCAAGCAACCAAAGAGACATTTTGTTTGAGAGTGACACCTGCACACTCATTAACGTTACACACTTCAATTTTTATTGAGCAACTTTGCACATGTGGTTTATAGTTGGACCAAATTTGACATCTAGTTGTAAGTTTTAAAGATATATCTATGTACCAAATTTGAAAAAAACTCTCTGAAAGTTAAGTTTATTTTTTGTATCAAATAATGTTTCCTACTCACATGTCGTCTACAACGGAACTGAACACCAAGGAAACAAAACAGCTGTTTCATAATAAAATACAAAATATTTTAATAAAAACTGAATGTGTGTGTTTTTCTCTAAACGGACCGATCGTAAGACAATGCTATTACATTTACTTCAAAATTTCATTTTATCTGAAAACTTCACTTTAGTAACAGTATCTTCAAGAAGCCGAATTTATGTGATCAGAAGTCACTAATTTCACCACTTCATGCCTCTGAAGACACACGACTAGTGGTTACAATACTAATTCAACAACCAAGAGTTTGATCACTTATAGTTTCTGGAGACGTTTGGCTCATGGTTATGGTGGTTACAGTAAAGATTAACTGCTATACTGGTTCAAAAACCGAGAGTTTGGTCACTTCATGTTTTTAGAGACATCTAACGACTAGGAACTTCGTCACTTCCTGTTCCTAACGGTAGTGGATTTGTTGTTACCATCGCTAGAATAAACTTGACCGCTTTGCTAATTTATCCACAAATGATTGTTTTTCCGTGATGATATTTACTATTTTTACTTCATTTACAGAGAACCATTCGATACACCATAAACTGTGTTTCATTACGGCTTACATGTATCACTGTTGTTGTTTTTAACGTTCAACTCTCTTTACAAACTTTTAAGATATAGATTAATGATAACAAGCAAGAGTATTAGATATGTTTGAACATTATTCAACAGTCTAATAATTTCAGCATATATAATATATACATATATATATTGTTGTATTGAAATTGGTAGATTGAAGACAAAACATTTATATTGGCTAAATAAGGAAAATCAATATAATAAAAACTTAATCATAAATGTTCAAAATTATATAATTTCATAAGTTTTAGTTTAAAATATAAATTCTAACCTCTCTTGAACTGATTTTTCCATGACACCAGGACTCTCATGTAATGATTCTATAAAAATAGAGAAACTTTTTAACGTCATGTTGATACACACTGTTAGCAAGGTCACATTTCAGATGACACGGTTATTTCAAAAAAGAATAATTTTGTAAATGTTAAGTCATAATATATCCTCTATAAAAAAACACCAAACTCTTCAAACGTTATGGAACACGTGTTTGGAAATCCTGGTGTAGAACATCCTGATCTCAAAACCATTCTAACCTCTTTCAATGTTCTGGGACTTCAATTTGGAACTCCTGTTACATAATACTTTGAGAAGATATGCCTTAATTAATCATTTTTGCCAATGAGTTTTAAACTTTGGTTCACTTCTACGACTAAAAAAAAGATCATGGAAAATAAAACTTTTTCATTTTAACCTTACTGCTCCTGCAAAAATCAAGGATAATTTACAAGATAATTACTTATTCAAGGAAGGTCATGAAAATAATACAAATGCCAATTATCCTGTATTCTATATAGTGATATTTACGTAATCAAGTGTACAAAACGAACTCACCCAATCTGGATATCATTCTTCAAAAGATATCATTCACTTCAGACTCTTAACTACAGATCTGTGCAAAGAAATTGTGCACATTAATTGTCACATAAAGACTTTCAACAATGGAGTTCTCTTTCGAAATCTGTAATGTTAGATTGACTCAATGATTATGCATATATGGCTTGTTACGCATTACGATTTCAAATTGCCTGTATCTGAGTTAAATGGTAACTTAAATTTAGAAGTTAAATAAATGTCGATATGTATTAAATTTATATTTTTCAATAAGGTATTTTTCAATACACACAATTTTTTCTTAACACAAATATATTTTAATATACAAACAATAATTCAATTTACAATGACGTTATTACAAATAAGGATTTATACACAAACGTTTTACAAACTTGCAAATAATATTCAGTCTTCTACTTAATCAGGAACTTCCTTGATATCCAATAAAGGGTTCAAGTGAGTGAACTAATTTCCAGTTGATATCTAGCTCTTCGCTGATCACATGTGAGTTTTTCACAACTGAATTTGCATTATGTCTTCGTAAAACATACTGACAACCGAGGTTAGTCCGCTAAAACTAAATCGTTTGTAATAGTTGGAATCTATAAACTTTACCGGCCAAATATCTGAAGTTTCTGATTATTAAGCGTTAATTACAACTAAAGCTTTTGAAGTTTATAGTATACCAGCTCTAGCAAACCAAGAATATATATTGTCTCTTAACGCGTTGCGTTGGTTACGTTTTATAAATTTTGGGCGAGATTCTAGAAATTTCAGCTAAAACAACAATACAGACACTTGCACACCCATATACATCGTTGATTCTTACATTCCAGAATCTTCTACAACTTTAGTGAATAGGCAGAGATTTTACAATATAAACTAACAGTATAACTTACACGCATTTCTAAATATATATTTAACTGAACCAAGCAACGATATAAAAATAAATATATAACAGTAAAGCTGTCACAGTTTTAATCACAAATAAAGGTGTTTTTCTATGGCGTATAGAGTTATTTCATTTACTGGTGGTTTGTTTCATCTCATTCTCTATACATATGTAATCAGATCTTTAATTAGGTAAAGAAGTAGGTACAATTTCTTTATGTTATATTACCTCCTTTGTACTACAACTTTCAAGAGAAGAGGAAAACGTCCTAGATTTTTAAAGCAAAACATAATCCTCATTAGCATGAATTTCTATGACTAATGGCATTTTATTTACAATATCTTCAACGTAAACTTTATTTTTGTTAGTTTCAACAGAACTAACAGAAGATCTGCTCTTATCAAAATGCGAGCAAATAACTAGAAACTCACGAATGCAAATTATTTTGTGTTGCATAATTCCTGCAAACTTACGTGCATCTGATACGTACTGGTAAATTTGTGTTACAGACTCCTCTGTTTACTTTCTTTGTATAAATACTCTGGCAAGTGCGCGTTTTATACCATATAATGGTGTGTAATGATGAAAAGAGCAAGCAAAACGTTTTTTTGTGTGTAACTGGTTTTATAAAGTCTTTGATAAAACAATTTTAAGCAAAATATTTCAAAAAATGTGTTAGAAGTCGGCATTAGTAACAATTAGGACTTTTGCCAATGGAGGAGTATTTTATAAGGCAAACAAATTCAGTTTTTAATTCATGATATGATTCAATTTTTTTAACATAACTCATCAGTAAAGTTTAAAATTCACACACCCTCTTTAGTTTGGAAGGAACTTCATAATTTATATCATCATATAACTCGTCTACATGTTTTAGAATTAATTTCCTTAAAGATCAGATAGGCTTGATTTGAATCTAAATTCATTCTATAAACTTCTTAAACATTCACTTAGGTAGATGGAACGTTTTTCTTATTTTTCATTTCTCATGTGTTGTCTATACGCTATTATTTTAGTATCTGGAGCAGAATAGACACAAAAGTAATAAATTTATATCGATTGGATAATGTACTTAAATTGGTACCAAAAGAAACAGAATCGAATTCTGGGCTCTACCAATACAGAAAGAATCCCCAAAACTTTCTTGAATGAAAACGATTGAATATTAGCTTCAAATGTAAATGAAAAGATAATTAGTAATTACTGTCTAGTTCTTTAAACGTTAATAATTACTATTTAAATTTAAGTGATACCATAAACTACAAAATACAACAAAAATTGATTTGTACACGTTTCTCATACAACATATTTTTGTCTTGATAGCCTGAATGAATTCGCCAAGCTACTGCTGGGAATGGTATGACTTTCTCTACTTTTATAGGAATTGTACAAGTGTAGTACTATACGATTTGTTAGAAGGCAATCAGTAACAGTGTAAATAATTAATATCTGACAGTAGTTTGTTGTTGTATTTCCTTTTCTAACAATGAAGGGGAAGCAATGCAATTCCTTATCTTGGGTAGAGGATGAGGACTTTTTGTTTACTATAGGGAAGACATCCGCTTGCAACTTGTGTTGCAGGTCGTTGTTTCAGTGCAACTCTAGGAATAAATGGCATAGTTGATGTTACAACGTTAATAGGTTACAATTATCTGTTGAAAGAAAAGAGGAACTTGTGAAACATGGTTGGCTCGGCGAACGGTAGATATCTTACGACTTAACAAAGAGATAAGTCCTATGCCTTTCACAATCCTAGAAATAGTATTTTACTTATGTTTTACTGATAGCATTGAGCTGTGGAAAATATAAACATCCTACATTGCACATTTTTTAGAGGGAAATTATCTTAAACATGATATTAATTTAATACTTTTAAATTGTATTACATAATCTAGTAAAATGCTTGAATTATATAATTCTTGCATTTAGAAATGACTTAAGGTATATGAGAAACAGTAATTAAAATTTGGTGCCATGGACAGTAAAATTATCATTCATGTACCTCCTTCGCCCTCACTCCTATCTCTCTAAAATAAAATGCAATATTAACAACAATAGAAAAACGAATATGCAGTCACGTAACTTGCAGCTTTGTATGCCCTAAAATAGTTTAGCGTGTGATTTGTTTCAATAATCTATACAGAAACAGAAAAGTTGCAAAACTTATTTGTCGTGAATTGAAATGAATCCCAGAATATTAGTTAAAAATATCATAAAGTTGTAAGTTCCGACGATCCACGCCTACAGTACTTAAACGTTACTTCACTTCGTACAAACAACTTCAGGGGGATCATTACTGTTTGTTTGCGAATAGTTGATATAGAGCGATCTATAATAGTCGTCCCTTATTTATAAGTAACAGACTATAGGGAAGGCATCAAGTCAACATCACTCATTGTCGGTATTTGGGCTATCTAAAAGAATTGTGGGATTGATCATCATATTGTAATACCGCCATAACTGAGTGGACGGATATGTTCGATAATGGAATTCAAACCCGTAAATCAGAAACCCTAACCGCCAGGCCATATAGGCCTTGTATTTACTGCTTTAACAAGTTGATGCGAAATCTAATAAATATACAAGTATACAGTTATCAGGCAAATGTGTTTTCATTTTAATTACCGCTAAACTACTGGGAGAAATGTTCTCACTTTTAGTGGGCGTTCCAAGTAAAACCTTTATTGAAAATATCTGACTTCTTTTATGTTTCTGAACAGTTATTTTGTAAGCAACTTCAATACTAACATAAGCATTCATTCTGAATTAATAGTGATGTTGTATGAAGTAAATGAAACCTCATTGGAATGCAAGGCCGTCACAGACAACATGTGCTTGCTTGTTTGTTTTTGAATTTCGCACAAAGCCACATGAAGGCTATCTGCGCTAGCCGTTCTTAATTTAACAGTGTAAAATAGAGAGAAGGCAGCTAGTCATCACCACAAACCGCCAACTCTTGAGCTACTCTTTTACCAACAAATAGTGGGATTGACTGTCACATTATAAAGTCCCCACGGCTGAAAGTGTGAGCATGTTTGGTGCGACGGGGATTCGAACCAGCGACACTCAGATTACGAGTCGAACGCCTTAACTCACCTGAAAATGCTGGGCCACGACATGTGCTTTTCTTGCTTTGTCTGAAAAGTATGATAAACTGCCTTGTCTGAAAAGTATGTTTTATTTTATCTTAATGAAAGCCCGAAACTTTGACAGATGAATAAAATTTTAAAGTTGTAACAAATTTGATGCCTAGTGATTAGAGAACTACCATTACACATCCAAAGATTTGTGGTTCGCTGTCCTTTCAATACGTTTAGGGGTCAAACCACTCTAATGAATACTGTTGGTTAACTGCTTTTCTTCTAGTTTATCAGTTCGAAATTAAGAAAACTATGTGAAGAGGTCCCATTTTATAGCTCCCAGTGAAAGTTTTGAAAGAAACTACCTTTGTCGTACAAAATACATATTATTACATATATTATTATTGTAGATCTCAGCAGATGGCGCTATATGCTTCACCACTAGGAGACTAATTTCTCTTTTAAATGCGCAACCAAAGAAATCAACAAGTTTCTTAAAGTTTTTATTGTAGAATTTTTAACATTCAGAATTTCTATTTAACTTGTAGAATAACAAACGTTACATTTATCAGTCATGTTAGAGAAAATATACATTTAAAGAGATGTTCCAATACGTAAAATTGGTCCTTCATAGGAGGTGTTTAAATTTAATTATATTCTAATTACGAAATTTTCCTTAAACTTACTTTCTTAATAAGTTTCAGCTTAGATTAGTTTAGTTACAGACTTTTTAAAATACTTGCGCAGACTTTTAACACTGAACAATTAAAATATTTTTTTTAACTCTCCTATAATAAATCAGTTATTTTCTATCAATATCCATGACAACTTGTGACGGACTTAAATATTTGATCTATTAATAATAATAAACAAAACGTATTAATCTTGTCAGTTTTAATTGCAAAATCATCAAAGTCCGTTACCTTTTCGAACGATTCGATTTCGAAATATACATTTTGCATTTCTTTTAACTTTATAATCAATTCTACTTTCCGAATTTGAGTTTTTGGAATATACAATAATATAAGTTATTTTTTGTTCAGATTTACATACTTGACTTACTTTCGATCAAAGGTTCTTAATAGTTAATGGAAACGTATAGTGAATATTCGTTAACGCCATCTATTGGGAAGAAAACTTTCATTTTAAGATTATAAAGTTAAAAATAAAGTAAAAAGTAATTCATTTATAAAACCAGATACTTGAAAAAGGTAAATTTCTTATTAATAAAAGTTATTATTTAATCTTGGCGTCTTGCTATTTTAATATTAATGTACTTTTGTAGTCAATGTTATTTAATTAACCTTTTCGTCCTTTGTTCAGCACTGTTGAAACGAAAGCGAACTAATATTCGTGGATCATACTGAAACAACGAAGCTATACTGAAAACTGGATTTACGTGATAAACAAATATTATTCCTTGCGTTTTCTTTCAAGTACATTGGAAATTTTTACCTTTTAAGCTCAGTATCATAATCAATAAGTATAGGACAGATCTGTCTGAAGTTTAAAATAAGATATATAAAATAACAAGTTGGAGTCTAAAGAATTGTCGTATCTATCCAGAACACTGAACAAAAATTCAGATTTTACTAATAGTGAGTGAGTGACGTCAAAAGATTAGTATTTTATGTAGAAGGTAAGATAGTTTTTTATGTTATAGGTAGCATTTATACTGGTCTTATTCATCTTTCATATTCAGCCAGGTGGATCAGCGCGTTCGACTCGTAATCTGATGATCGTGGGTTCGAATCCTCGTCGTACAAAACGTGCTCGCCTTTTCAGCCGTGGGGCGTTATAATGTAACTGTGAATTTCAATATTCGTTGGTAAAAGAGTAGTCTAAGAGTTGGCGGTGGGTGGTGATAACTAGCTGCCTTCCCTCTAGTCTTACACTGCTAAATTAGGGACGGCTAGCGCAAATAGCCCTCGTGTAGCTTTGCGCGAAATTAAAAACAAACCACATTTCCAGAGTGTTACAAGTCTTTCCTGTCAGATTATTTTCTTCATCTCATAAACATGCAAAGGTTATAGTTAATGCGTTTGAGATGTTAGCCTTCCCACATTTTTTCCTGTGGTAATATTCATTTAAAAGTTACTCTGTTTATCTCATTAGGTGCTTCAAATTAAAAACAGAGAACAGCATTTTCCAGTTTGGTAGGCAAGAGATAAACGCGCTGGAAAATCTCATGCCCCTACAGATCTATATAACTATCTTCGATGAAGGGAGAGACTAACATGCTAGAACACTTCGAATCCCCACACATCTGTCAAATTACTTTCCGTGAAAGGAGATGTTAATACTTTAAAACAGTTCACACCCACACTTCAGTAAAGTGAAAAATTAACAGGTTAGAACAATGTTGAGCATACAGATCTGTCCTGCTGTGTCTGAAGAATGTGTGTGTTTGATAAACCTACAGTACAATTTCTCTGCATTCCATCAGGTGATGGAGTTATTAGACACATTTCAAACTTCAAGGTCTTTTCTTTTTCTCGTTGTACGCTGTTATTACTTGGTTTGTTTGTTTGTTTGTTTGTTTTTGGAATTTCGCACAAAGCTACTCGAGGGCTATCTGTGATAGCCGTCCCTAATTTAGCAGTGTAAGACTAGAGGGAAGGCAGCTAGTCATCACCACCCACCGCCAACTCTTGGGCTACTCTTTTACCAACGAATAGTGGGATTGACCGTCACATTATACACCCCCACGGCTGGGAGGGCGAGCATGTTTAGCGCGACGCGGGCGCGAACCCGCGACCTTCGGATTACGAGTCGCACGTCTTACGCGCTTGGCCATGCCAGGCCTATATTACTTGGTTTTCAACAGAAATCCTGCTGCAGTCACTGAGGTCTTTTATAGTACAGCTTACGCCAAACTTTCATCTACTTATTTCTCATAAAATACATGATCAACACGAGAAGCATATTCTAAGTTTCTGTTTTATTATCATTATCATTAAGTTACGTACATTGAAAATGGATTATTATTCACTTAAACGATCAAATCTCTTCAGATTAATTTATTTTCATGTTTTGCGTTTTGCCAATTTTTACTGTTATAGCTAGGGTTTTGGTAGTGAATTTGTACTCCATATACATTGGTTAACTTGCCACTGTTTTTAAAGTTTCTTTTCTGTTTTAAATCCTGTTCCCCACAACAACAACACTTAGTGTCGCTTTTTACCTAAAAACATAATTTCTTGAATAAATAGTATTGAATAAAATCTACAATTGAAAGTTTAAAAGGGCAGTTCTTTGTTTTTACCATTATGTTTTAATTGAATATTAATCTTATTAATTTCATATTAGAAACTACATAGTTTACAATGTAAATTACGAGTTTGATATTATAAACTAAATACAGTTGTTCAATTTCCATTCCAAGCTTCTTTCAAAACGAATATATCTGTTGCAGTCTCTTTATTATATTCAGTTACAACAAATCTCATAAAAATACTATTCAGTTTTTAGTCCTCAGATATTTTTGATTTGACGTTGGTCTAGTGGTTGGTGAACATTATTGAGCCGCCTAAGTTCTCAGAGTAACTTAGTTTGACTAATGATTAGATATAACAATATGTTTGCTTTTTACCTTGTTAAAATATGTTATTGTTATAGTATGCTATAAACATCATATCGATATATAATTATTAAAAGAGAATTACGTATTAGAGTTTCACAGGTACGCTTTGTAGTATTAGATAAGCACTACGCAACATTTTTGAAGTTATGTTTTTACCAGTTTTAAGAGTGGATTATGCAATAGTTTCACAGTTATGTCTTTCACTATTAAGTAAGAATTATGTAAGAATTTCATACTTATATCATATTAGTATTAAGTGTGTATTATGTAACATTTTCAAAATAGTTTTGCCTTGCAGTATTAAGTAAGAATTATGCAGTTATGCATCATCAGTGGTTATTAAAGATCATATAATAGTTGGATAGTTATGTCTCACCAGTATTGAATAAGAAGTGTGTAACAGTTTCATGAATATTTCTCACTAGCATTAAGTAAATATTATGTAATATATTCATAAATACGTGCTCCTAGTGTTATAAAAAATATGTAATACATTTATAGTTACACCTCATCAGTATTAAATAAGGATTGTATTAAAGTTTCATAATTATGCCTCTATGGTATTAAACGAGAATTATGTAAGAGATTCATAGATATGCCTAACCAGTATTAAATGATGAAGAGTTTTCTGGCTCCACCATGCAGTTTGGTGTGATAAGTTGTTCGGCAAAAACATGTAAACTGAAGAAAGTACCAGCTCTTAACTTTATTGGAAAAAAAACTTGAAAGAGACAGAAAACTCGGTCGTGATTTTAGTTTTTATTACAAACTTTTGAAGTTGCTGCGTTTGAAGACTAGTATAAGTGTTAATTTTCAGCTTTTGTTTACATTATTGTTTAAATAACTTGAAACAATTTTAAAAAATCATGCAATTTTTTTTTTTTTAAATTGCCGCTTTGGGTACACCATAAGTATAAACATTTACGTATTGGTCTGAGAATGTGTGAAAATATAAATTATCAACTGTAAAAAGAATAACAGTGACATAAACAAAAACATAAAAAAATTAACCTTAATAAGTACAACTTGAGAAACTCAGACGTTTAGATCATGTATATATATATTTATATATACCAAGTTTTACCAGGTAAATCTTTTAGGGCATTCGAGCTCTGGTAGCATAACACAAAAAGTTTGAGCTTTACACATCATCTAGCTGCAGAACTCAGCTTGCCTGACGGTTATTATGTTTTCGTCACGAATTCACTTTTATAAACCATCTGGCTTTTAGCTATTAATGTACTTCGATTCAACGACGAAAATAGCTTGTTTGTTGTATTAAAAGCTCTGTACCTGAACTAAGAAGTAGAGTGTGAAAGAAGTTTTTTTCATACGTATGTACTAACGTCCATTTTAAAGGAAATGCACACGAAATGTTCGTGCAGCTATTCTAGTTAAACAGCTAAGTAAACGAGAGCTCTTTATGAATATGAATAGAGGTCGACTTCGCTTGACATATGTGAAATTATTGTTTATTTTAGCTAGCGCAAAGAGTAACTTGGTTTTTCGTGACCTATAAAATATAATCATCAAACTTTATAATCTCGCAGATTTTACATAGATTATGGTTGCCACAGTTACTATCACTTGTAAATCAAAAATATTTAATGTTATTTTTATTACAACACAAAATCTCCTATCTACATAACGTTTTAACTCCGAAATGTTTCAAACGACCTTGTCCTCAAAAGAAATGAACTCCATAAAGGACCGTTTCTAATTTCATATCTTGATGTGTACTGTGCTGTAATGTTAATCTTAAATATATTATTTTTGTGATTCATCTCTCCCACCCAGGTGATGTTTTTCACTTTTGTCTGCATGCTATGTTGAACTTTTGAGTTTACTAAGACCTCAGAAAAAAGTTGTTAATATACTCACATGGGAATATGTTAACACTGTATCTCAGAATGGCTGGTATGGGTATTAACACTTTTATTGATAAGCAGTGAACAACGTTAATACCCATACCAACCATTCTGAGATACATTATTATTTCAAGTGGGTTTCTCGTCATCCAGAAGTTAACACTCTTCTAAGTTAGCGATTTCGTTAAATAAGATACTGCATATAATTCTTTCCAGTCATCTAAACACATGTAAATAAATTAAATGTCAGTTTCTAGACCAACATGTGCAAGGGATATCTTTATTGCATCAGACAATACACTGATTTTATATTATGTATTGAAATTAATTACATATTTAAGGGTATGTTTGTATGTATATTCTTACATGAAAACCTGCTTTGACGGGCTACATGAAAAGCACAAAAGTCTTGCATGACTAATTTTGTACAAATGATAATTTGTAATGGCATGAGATAGTGCTAATAGGTTTGTTACTGGTAATCAGTCTGATAGATACCATACGTTCCATTGAACATCACGTTTCAACTCTGAGAAGTACGCCTGAAGTGTTACACGACCTTCAATGACCCAAACCATACACATGCATACATATAACAAATTGTTTATAGCAGGAGAGACATGGTATGATTCAAAGCACATATATTATTATATTTATCATTTAATAGGTGCAGACCTTTGTAACGGATTTGCTATTATATATTTATTTTAATATCGATATTTGTTTTAGTTAAATATATATATTCCGAAATGCATGTAACTTATATTGTTAAATATGTATTGTAAAATTCCCGCCTATTTCCTAAATTTGTAAAAGATTCTCAAGCGTTAGAATAAACAATGTTTATATGTATCGAAGGATCAGTATTGTTTCTAACTAAAATTTCGGAAATCTTTCCTAGCGATTATAAAAGTTAGCCATCGCAACACGCGGAGAGGCAGTTTATATTGTTGGTTTGTTACAGTTGGTGTACTTAAAACCTTGGAAACTATAACTGTAATAAACGCTAATTAATTGGGAAACTACAAATATTTGACCAAAAACAATTATAGATTTCGAACATTACAAACCATTTAACTTCAGTAGATTACCGTCCGACGTTAGTATTTCTACAAAATCATTAGATGACTTCAGCTAATAAAAAAATAACAAACAACTTATGTCTCATGTGTAATCAGTGAAAAGTTAGCTAGATACCCGTAGTATGGTGTACCGATATCAACTAGAAATTAATTCGCTCATCGTGAACCGTTGGTAAAATATTCAGTTTCAGACTAGATAGAAGCCACAATATTGTTTTTAAGTTTGTAAATATTTTGTGTAGAAATTATTATTTATATTAACTATTTGTAATGACTGTTATTATAAATTGTATTATTATTTGTATATTTATATTAGGTAAGAAACTGTGTGTATCAATGCTGTTGGCAAATATAATAAATTTGATACATCTCCACATTTAATTAACTTCTAACTTCAAATTATAATCTAACTTAGTTTCAAGCTATTTGAAATTGTAATACGTAACATAATAAGTTAAATGATCATCCAGGATAAATTATACTACGCAACATCTTAACTAGTAACAATCTTTTTATGACGTTATTTTTGTTGCAAGATTTCGCGACCCTAGTTTACTGTTTGACATTTATTTAACATAACTCAGATATTCGACGTAGTATTTTACATTACTAGTAAAAGAAATGTCGAATTTGACATTCTACACTAAATGATGAAATTGTGTTAATAGTAATTTATACTTAATATATTTAACTTAATAGTTAATTTCACTTGACATTGTGCCTGCCCTACATGGCAGAAATATGTTAGTAAAACTCTTGTACTCGAGAGAGTGTTCTATCTTACAGGGCGGAATTGTGTCAGCAGAACTGTCCTACCACATATGGGAACGGTGTCCCACCCTGCAGGGTGTTAATGTGTTAATAAAACTATTGTACTCGAGCCGGAGTCTTACTAGAGAGCAAAACACTGTTTTGATTCAAAACATCGCACGTTAAAATTACTTTGTATTGACTGTTAAAAAAAGGTTTAAGTTGGCCGCGGCAAACGGTGACATAACAAAAAAACTTTGACATTGGGTTTTTGGGCAGCAGTATTAGATAATCAAAACTTTGAACATACTTACCAGTTAGGATCAACCAGAAAGCTCGTTTTGGAAGCACGTAAGTTATTTTCATTTGAAATACTTCTTCCAAGGAGAAAGGGATCTTGTAATTGGGACTTATTAGACTAGATTACCAGAGCTATATTTCTTGAACTTTAAAAAGGATGTAGAGGTTTAGATTGATTAAATAAATAATTAACACCAACCGCATTTTAGCAAAGGAAGGATTATTCATACCGTTAGCTTTTCATTATTTGTGTATGACTTATCGTTACAAAGAGTGCTTAGTATTTAGAAATTCTGACTGCACATAGTGATAAACTTATATTTCTATATTAATTTTTACCACGTCATACTGAATTCAGTAGTGCACTATTTAAGTACTGCTAGTGACAAACATTTAATACAATGGTTTATAAAATAATATAGATATTATTTACAATTTTTGATGTAATAATATTTGTATGTACTTTATATCACATGAACTACATTTAACTTGTTTGTAGCAAATTTCTTATGATAAATAATCATAAAAATTATCATCTAAACAGAAATAATAAATTGATATATCGTTTAATGTTGTATTGTGGGAATCAAATGTGAGACAAAGTACAAAATTTATTGATTGCTGTAAACACGTGGAGGATAGGTCATTCACTGAAATCATGAGCAATATTTTTTGTGTTTTTCTGGAACCTTGTTAGTAATGTATTGTTCCTCAGAACTATATGTGTGATCTAATTATAAACAGATAATTCTTGTTGCATTCCTTCAAAATTTGCTTTCCTAAAATTTGGAATGAAAATATCATTATTCCTTATTTTAATATGCAGTAAAACATCAAATCTACTACAGCATTGATCACTTGTATCTAGGTGTTCCACAATTTCTACTCTCTGGGTCATTTCTAGACTAGAAGTTAACAATAAATCTAAAATAGAATTATTTCTTGTAGGTTCCTTGACCAATTGGTGAAGAAATCCATCTTGAACAGTTTCCAGAAACCTATCTTCCTCATGGTTTGACTTTATTATTTCTCAGTACGTACGAACTAAAAATCACTCATAATTATGATTTCACCAACAGCTGAAATCTCGTTGTAAAGTTTCTCACTAATTTCATCGGTTTCATCTGGTGGTCTGTAACCAATTCCTACTAATTTTTTACCCTTAATATCTACTCACAGAAACTATTGTTGGTTTGGCCCTAGAAACTGTTAAAAATAAAGATTTTTGCCTCATACAGTAACACTTAAAAATATGTTAACAAAACAGTAGCCGTAAATATGTAGTTTAGGGGGACACAAAACGATGTAAGAATTCAGAAAGATTCTGTGCTGATACATTTAAAATCCGTTAGTCGAGAATTATGAAATGTAATTCGCTGAATTGTATTTTTTATGTCATTAACACCTTTAATAATCTAAGATAAAAAATAAAACGAACATCGAATCTTTCAAGATTTTTTAATGTTCAATTATGTTACATCAGAAGCTCATTCACACCACATAATCGTTTTTTGTTATCACTAAAAAATATTCACTTCACATTTCTGTTTGGAAAAAAGTGGGATTTATACAGAATAACAGCATAAGTTGAACAGCAACACAACAACTAATTTCATCATCTAGAGGTTAGAAAAACTAAAATTATGTGATTAATCGAATTTATATCTGTAGTTATGGATTTACAAAGACCTATGTAAGCTTGCTTGTTCTGGATTTGGAGACTAAACGCCGAAGACACCAATTCAGTCCTTGGAGAGAATGTTCGCCAATAACTGATGATTCACAGGTGAAAATTATCTACAAAAATAAAAATATGATCCTTATTTAGACTCAGAAGTATATTATTTTAATTTGTTACAAATCAGAACCACAAAATAAAGGTTTTTGCTTTGTGTGGCTTATGCTTAGCATATTCAAATTACGAATACGAGGATTGATGGCTCGAAACCCGATGATGCAAAAACCAACTCCACACCACAGATACGAAGATGCCCAATAGATGTCTAATTGTCAAACTGACAAGAGTTGACGGCAGGTGTTGTTGATTAGATCAAAATTAAAGAATGCTACAAACAAACGTCCTCGCACTATTTTACGCAAAACAAACGAAGTACGAAAAAAATAAATGAATCATAAAAAATTACTAAGGAAAAAAATATCCCAAACTTCCTGTCATTCGTTTATCATAAAAAAAACATATAAGAAATCATGATTTTTATTATTATCCAAATTATGTATTTTAAATGCTGTACTGAACGATATAATATCTTTTATCAACCCATATGTTGAGCATTAAATGATTTATATAACGATAAAATGCCTAGTTCTGTACTTATACGATATACATACATAGTTATTTGACAATGTAATATTATATTTTGAGCCTGATTTGTATTAAAATAACTACGTTACCAAGAGGTGATACAACTGCAATACCTACAAAACATAACTGTGAAACCTAGGATATTATATATCTTAACACATACTGAACTGGTAACGATTCTAATTATGACAATTTTTAATGATCCGATACACTGCATATAATTAAGATTTATTAACAATCCCACCTAAACACAATTGCACATTAATTAATAATTCTGCTGGAAAAAAAAAAAACTGTTAACTGTTTTTTTATTAACAATATTACTAAAACAAAATAATGTTGTTAACAGTCTTACTAAAACAAATCCTTTATTACAATTCTACTGAAATAAAAGAAAACTTTTATTAACAATGCCACTGAAACGAAACTGTACCTCTATTAACAATCCTTCTGAAACAGAGCTGCACCTTTATTAACAAATATACTTGAACAAAAACATTAGTAACAATCCCACTTAAACAAAAACTTTATTAACAATCCCACTTAAACAAAAACTTTATTAACAATCCCACTTAAACAAAAATTTTATTAACAATCCCACTTAAACAAAAACTTTATTAACAATCCCACTTAAACAAAAACTTTATTAACAATCCCACTTAAACAAAAATTTTATTAACAATCGCACTAATATAAAAACTTTATTAACAATCACTAAAATAAAACTTTATTAACAATCACACTTAAACAAAACAAACTTTATTAACAATTCTTCTGAAACAAAACAAACTTTATTAATGCTCTACTAAAAGAGAACTTTATAAACTAAAAATGATCTCAAAGTAAAGTTCTGTTGCAGTAAAAATCAAAGCCGTACGAACAATCTTATTTAACAACTCTAGCCCGGCAAGGCTAGCTGGTTAAGGTACTCGAACTCGTAATCTGAGGGTGGGGGGTTCGAATCCTCGTCACACCAAACATGCTCACCCTTTCAGCCGTGGGTTTTTATAATATGACGATTAATCCTACTATTCGTCAGTAAAAGAGTAGCCCAAGAGTTGGCAGTAGGTGGTGATCACTAACTGCCTTTCCTCTAGTCTTACACTGCCAAATTAGAGACGGATAGCGCAGCTTGCTCTTTTGTAGCTTTGCGCTAAACTAAAAAACAATTAATAATTAAAATTAATAATTCTTGATAAGCTTTCGTCCTTAATCTAAACAGTGATCACACCAAGCGAATATTTAATAAATCAGCGACACGGTGTTGTCAGTGGAGAAAAGAAGTATTCGTTACTTAGCGATCACAAAGACAGTTTCCACAACAGCTTCCTCAACTTGAAAGGGTAAATAATTTTCTTTCTAACGGTTAAGGTAATAAACCTTCCTTAACAACTTAAAAATAATCTTAATGTCTCTATCTTCAAAGTTTTCAAGACTTATGTTAAATTTTCATATGTAATTCTATCGTTCTTATGTTCAGAATCTTAACGGCTCACCCTAATTATTCATAAATAATCTTGTCTTTATCATTAGATGTTTAACCACTTATTATTTTCTTCTTTATATCATCAGGTTTCTAATATCTTATCTTCACTGTTCATAATTAATTGTTATTTATATCATCAATTTTGTATTTTTTTGTATATAGTTAAGCACAAAACTACACAATGGGTTATCTGTTTTGTGTCCTCCGAGGGTATCAAAAGCCAGATTTCAGAGTTAAAAACCTTCAAAATCACCACTGTGTCACTGAGTATGTTTTTATCATCAGCTTTTCAAGGACCCACAACATTTTTTTTATTATAAATAAGCTCATCATTTTTGTGATTAAATTGTTAATGATGTACCCTAACTCTTATTTTTTAGTCTGAATGTTTATACGTATAAACAGCTGTGAAAAGATAAAATATCTTAATCAGTTCAAAGAATTTTTCACTTCTCCAGTCACACTATGGCTCAAAGAAAAAACGCTTGAGGCTTTATAACGATAATTGTCGGGGCTCAATCACTGCAATATGCAAGTTACAAATAGCCTAATGCACAGCTGTGTAACGAATAACAAACAAACTCTCCATCGCCAGTGGTTCTAGTCATTGGAAGGTAACAGACGTTATGACAATGTCACATGCTCATTAATCTACCACTGGAATGTCTTCAGAATTGGACACTCTTTTAATTGAAACGGACGGACATTAAAAGAAGGGTGATCTTCCAGATTGTTCTCAACGAATTTTTAACAAGACCAATCAAATGTTCACACTTTAACGTCTGTATAAAATTTATCTTTCTGAAAGGTAAATCAAGTTTCCTATTGTCTCAACAAATTTGTGTATTGAAAGAGACAATTAAATACTTCTTGTTTATATCAGAACTTCACGAAAAGCTAGAGTAATCCCATAGCCGTCCACAAGTTTGAACTAAAGGACTAGAATAGAAGGCAACGAGTCGACAGTATCCATCATCAGTTCTTGGTTACTCTTCTCTGATCCGAATACTTAGATTTGATCGTCAATCTTATTGCGCACCCACAACCCCAAAGTGCGGAGCACGTTTTTGTGGCAACGGGTCGTGAAATACGATCATAGTCCGAGATGATTAGCAACTATGAATCGCCTGGCCAATTAAATATCTCAGAATAAACCTAAAATTTAGTCCCGACGGCTTTCCTGGTGGCTGAACAGAGAAATTAAACGAAATAGCTGAGTTCATTCATGTTGTTGTCACTTTATTACTCCTGTCACACCAAACATGATCCACCTTTCAGCCGTAGGGGCGTTATAATGTGACGGTCAATTCCACTTTTCGTTGATAAAAGAGTAGACCAAGAGTTAGCGGTGGGTGGTTATGACTAACTGTCTTCCCTCTAGTTTTACACTACTAAATTAGGGACAGCTAGCACAGATAGCCCTGGTGTAGCTTTGCGCGGAATTCAAAACAAAACACTTTATTTCATGTTCACTTAAGTTTCATATTCTTGTTTCTCTCTTCTATATGTAAATGATGATAACCAACATCATCCATATCACATTGCTCCCCAGTGGCACAGCGGGATGTCGGCGGATTCACATGCTAGAAATCGGGTTTCGATACCCATGATGTATCTTTCTGCTCAATTCAAACAAACACACTTCTGAACTCTTCCCGAACTTCAATTTGTTTTTGTCGACCAGAAGTATATTTTGTTAATACATAATGTGTGCTGCTATTAACACGATATGTGCATTTTTATAACCTAATTTCAGAAGCGACTCCTATGTTGAATTTTAATGTAGTATAGTATAGATATATGTTTAATTATTATGTTTAAGGTACACTTAATTTTATGTATGTATAGATATTGTGTGCATGTCAAAACAATAATGTGCAGTGCACAGTACACATAATTTACGTTTGTGCGTCTATATAAATTTCTAAGTAAAATTTGTTTATAACAGGTTTTGTGAATATTTATATAAAATACAAGTATAAATATACACAGATGTGTATATAATTTTGTTTAAGTTATTACTTTTCTACAGGTGTTTATGTGTCTCCATACACGCATGCATCGGTTCTAAGCCATTAACAAAATTGATTTCCTTAATTACCTATATAAACTGGATAGTGTATAAACACATGTGGAGCTCTGGCAAAGTCTGAAAGTAGCTGAGCTTTACGAGCTAAGAGATGGTGTAAGTTGACACTAATATTATGCTTTTATTACTCACAGATTTATTGATGTACATGTAGCTTAATCGGCTGTTTCAGGATTCAAAGAGTAATTTAAACTAGACAAGCTGGTTTTACTTTGTCATACCGAATCATAAACAACTGAATCACTTGCTCTAATAGGTTGATGGGAAGTGAAAATAGAAAATATGTACCTTTGCTAAAGAGATTTTTAAAATTAGATGACAGCAAACTGACGATTTTTATTTGATCTAAGTAGGCAGCAAACCGCAACAGTTCTGTTTTGTTTTATTAATCCTCAACTCAAATAACTATTTATCTTAGAATAAAACTTTTAATTCACTTACTATTTTAGCCAACCTGCCCACCAAATCACCTTTCACTATGTTTCTCTTTTACACATCAACCAACCCACAAACAACATTAGTTTCCTTCTGCATATATGCATTAAACAATCCACACACAACACTAATTTTGCTTCTTTACACATTAATCAACCAAACTCAACATTAGTTTCCCTACTTGCACATTAACCGAACCGCACACAACACCTTTTTTTTATTTACACATCCCCTGCTGGGACAGCAGTAATTCTCGGGATTTCCTAAGCTAAAATCAGAGGTTCGATTCCCTTCGATGGACAAACTAGTTAGCCTGGTATAAGAAAACACACATTCTATTTACACATTTATTTACCCGCACATAACATCAGATTTTTCTACATTAGTGCATTTATCAAACAACATTCAACATTAGCCTTTCCGATTTACTCATTAGTCAACCCGCACACGATTCTACTTTTCTCTAGTTCGCACATTTGTTAAGCCAGCACCTGATCACAGGACCTAACAGTTATCTCTATAGTTCACATTATTTCAATAAATTTGCACGCGACATTAGTTTGCTTCAATTCACATTGAGCTGGACGTAGTCTAATAGCTAGCATGCTTGGTCTTTCAACGGCACGACATGGCCAGGTGGTTAGGGCGCTCAACTCCTAATCCGAGGATTACGGGTTCTAATCCGCTTTACACCAAACATGATCGCCCTTTAAGTCGTGAGGGCGTTATAATGTTACGGTCAATCCCATTATTCGGTGGTAATAGCATAGCCCAAAATTTGACTTTGGGTGGTGATGACTAGCTGCCTTCCCTCTAGCCTTAGACCGCTAAATTAGGGACAACTAGCGTATATAGTCTTGTGTATCTTTGCGCGCAAATTCAAAAATAAACAATCTTTAGTTAAACATCCTCTCCTCTCCAGGGCCTGGCATGGCCTAGCGCGTTAAGGCGTGCGCTTCGTAATCTGGGGGTCGCGGGTTCGCGCCCGAGTCGCGCCAAACATGCTCGCCCTCCCAGCCGTGAGGGTGTTATAATGTGCGGTCAATCCCACTTTTCGTTGGTAAAAGAGTAGCCCAAAAGTTGGCGGTGGGTGGTGATGACTAGCTGCCTTCCCTCTAGTCTTACACTGCTAAATTAGGGACGGCTAGCACAGATAGCCCTCGAGTAGCTTTGTGCGAAATTCCAAAAGAAACAAACAAACAAACCCCTCTCCAGTTCAAAAGTCTTTACTTCAATATTGGAAGCTTTGATTATGCAACCCAAAAAGTTATATTTCTTATTTTCATCTGAAACATTGTTTTAATATTTTTGTAAGATAGCTCCTGAGGCTCAAAATTCAGACTTTGCAAATGAATGATTACGATCTTGTTTTAAAATAGTGTATACATTAGCATAATGTTTAGTGACAACTAAGGACTTATTGATCCATCTTGGCTGTCTCATCCTCTAAATTAAAACCACTAAAGCAAACCTTTATCATTCATTTAATAATCAAGTTTCTATTAAACTCGTTTCATTTTTACTACCTCCAGAACATCTGAAGGCAACCCATTCCAAAAGCTAATCCCCCTCTTATAAAAATATAACTGTCTTAGGTAAAGATGACCCCTATCTTGAATATGTATATTTGTGTCCCTGCTACTTGTATTCTTGCTGTTAAATATGAAAAAACATTATGCACCAGCACTATCAATTCTATTTACAACCTTAAACACCTCAGTGAAGTCCACTCTAAATCTTCTTTTTTTTCAAAATATAAGTAATTCAATGATCTTAATCACCCTCACATGACAAACCCTCCATCTCAGGCAAAATTCTGGTAACCATCCTCTAAACCCTTTCCAATAATTCAATGTTCTTCTAAGGTAAGAGCTCAACACTGAACACAATTCTCCAAACGCGTACTAACCAATGATATGTACAATGCAGTTATAAACTCTTTAGTCTTTTGTTCAGTGTTTCTGTAAATACAACCTAAAATCATATTTGTCCTATTACTAGCAATAGCGCATTGCTTGGATGGCTTAAGAGCCTGATCAACCAATTACACCAAGATCTCTTTCTTTCATGATACTTTTAAGGTTGTTTTCCATCCAAGTTGAACCTATAATTAAAATTATTATAGCATACATGGATTATCTTCAATATATTAAAAGTGAAACCCTTCTGCCATTTATTTGTCCATCTCACTAAATGATCTAACTCGTTTTGTAAAGCAATAGTATCTTTACAGATAACAACACCCAAGACCTTAATAACATCATAAAATTTAAGTAATATACTGACTATTCCTTCATCTATGCCACCGATGTAGATCAAAAATAGCAAAGGTCCTAAGACTGAGCCCTGAGATACTCCACTTGTTATATTATTCCAATTAACCAACTTATCCCCCCACTCCTATAAAGATCATTTTAATGAGCATTTAATATGGCACCTTGTCAAAAGCTTTCTGAAACTTTAGCTCACCAAATCTACATCTTTACTTTCATCTACGTAAGCAGTAACGTTTTCAAAGAATCTCAAAGGATTTATGGGGCAAGATTTTTCCTTAGTGAAACCATTTTAAGTTATTAATACAATTCTAAACTTTGTTAAACGATTTTGCAAAAAATCTTTTATCAAGTTTCCAAAATATTTCCCACAATCGATGTAAGATTAATTGGCCCAAAATTACTTGCAAAACGTTTTTCTACTTCCCTTGCAAAGAGGAGTAACATTAGCTAATTTCAAATCCTTTAGCACCTGCCCACTATTCAACGATTTACAAAAATAGTAGCAAGTGGCTCAAAAATTCAATCATTAATCTCCTTCAAAATCCCTGGGAAAATATTATCTGGCCCCGAAGCTTTACTATTTTTCAACCTTCTAATTTGTCTTTTTATAAAAACTTGAGAATCAATGCAATAATTTTGTTCGACCATACCTCTATCAACCAATCGTTCAAGATGAAGAACACTGCCTAAATTGTTGCTGTTAGATACCAAATAAAAAGAAAATTTAGTAATTCAGCCATTTCACAAAGATCAGATACAAACCTTTCTTTATCATCCATCAAGAGTTCTACCTTATTATAACATTTTGTTTACCTTTAATGTATGTAAAGAAATTCTTAATGTTAATTAAACCAACTTTTTCTACATTCTTTTTGATATCCAAATTTTCTATTTGATAATCTTTATTGATTTCCTATAATCTTCTACATCTGTCATACCAGTCAATTGAAATTTCTTAAACTTGTTAGGCTTTTCTTTAATTTTATTTCTTACACCCTTTGTGACACGTGTTGCTTTTGTATTTACAACCGATCTTTTCTTTCTATAAGGAACGTGTGTATCCTGAATATTTAAAATATTATCCTTAAAACTTTTCCACATTTGATTAGTATTTTCAAATACCTCAGCTGCTCAATTCACAACAAATGATTGTTGGTGCCTCCTTTCAAAATTTTCTTTTTTTTTTTTAAATTTGAAATCGAAACATAATTATTCCTAATTTCCACATGCTCCAAAATATCAAACCTCATACAGCATTGATCGCTTGTACTTAGGTGTTCCCCATTTTCCATCTTCTCTTGAACAGTTTTCAAAATGATAGTTCTCCCTGATAGTTTGACTCTAGCATTTCCCAATCTTTATGCCTGAAGTTAAAAGCACTCATAATTATGATCCCATTATAACTGAGGCCCGGCATGGCCAAGCGTGTTAAGGCGTGCGACTCGTAATCTGAGGGTTACGGATTCGCATCTCCGTCGCGCCAAACATGCTCGCCCTTTCAGCCGGGGGGGCGTTATAATGTGACGGTCAATCCCACTATTCGTTGGTAAAAGAGTAGCCCAAGAGTTGGCGGTGGGTGATGATGACTAACTGCCTTCCCTCTAGCCTTACACTGAAAAATTAGGGACGGCTAGCACAGATAGCCTTCTAGTAGCTTTGTGCGAAATTCAAAAAACAAACAAACAAACCCATTATAACTGAAATATTAACATCACTGTAAAATTACTAACTAATTTCGTCTGTACAATCTGGTGATTATGACAAATTTTCACTAAAAGTTTTTCCCTTTTATATCCACTGATAGAATCTCAAATGGATTGATTCAGTCTCAGCCTCCTTGTTATTATCTTTGAAGTTCTCAAATTAAACAAGATATACACATAAAGTCACTCTTCTCTCTCTATTTAGTATTCTGTCTTTATTAAATTAAATTGTAATCATATACTTCAAATAAATTTCTATCATCAAAACCATCTACGTTTAACGATATTTCAGTTATTCCCATTATATCAAAATTATCCATTTAAATCAGTGCCCTAAAGTCACCTATTTTATTTCTTATACTTCTTAATTACGATAGTAACTAGTAAGCCTATCCTTAGATACACTCTTTCTATACTATTTCTACACTCATTTTCTATGCTAATGTTTTCTCAAAAAAAACTTTTTTTATTTAGTTTATCCTAGCCTTAACCACTTTCTGCTCCTGGTTGAAATTTTCCCTCACAATTGAGTTTGTTACCCCTGCAAACAAGCCAGACTCTACAGTATTTAAATATAAACCATCAATTCATCTTTACGCATGAACATAAGACTAGAATTTAACTATAGTAACCTTCTCATAATTTCATCCTCACAATTAATTATCGGCAATATCTCTGACACAAAAAAGTTATGATATTTTTTAAAATACCTTTATCAATTCCTTGTATTTATTAATTAGCTCATTTGACTTATTCTTCCTGCATAATTAACCCTACACGCTCAACAAAAATTGCATAATTGCTAGCTCCCTTTATTATATCTTTTGCTCTGTCAGTTATATTCTTCATCTGTGCCCCTAAGTAGCATAATCTAATTATTTTCTCCCTATTTATCCTGTAGTCTATCCTTTCTACATGCCTAGAAATATAATATCCTTAATTTCTTCATCCACAATTTTCTCTGATGTTTTTGTTTTTCTCAGCATAAAAAAAAAGAGATGAAATCTTTCACTAGAAAAAAAACGGTGAAATATTTCTGAAAGTAAAGACAATTATGGTGGAAGCTCTATTGGTAAAGAAAAGTACGATAAAATAGCTCTCTTAATAAAGAAAATAACTGTGAAAGCCATCTGTTAGTAAAGAAAAAACGATGAAACCTCTTTCAGCAAAGAAAAGAATTCTTTCAGTTGAGAAGAGATTCATGAAGTTTCTGTTAATAAAAAGAAAAAGGCTGAAATGTATGTTAATAGAGTAAATAATACTGACATTTCTCTGTCAGTGGTAAAATGATGGAAACTATCTGTTAATAAACTATATTGTCTAATCAATCACTTTTTTATTTTGTGATATATATTCCGTACATGTGAAATCTCAGTTTTAATTGTTTACCAAGAAGATGATGTCAAGATTATTTTCCCTATCCAGACAGCTATTTATGTGTTTACATATGAATAAATGTTTTTTAACATTTCAGCTATAAATTTGTTTGTACTGCTTTACAAAGAAGGTATTGAATTATAATGATAAAATACTCTGAAGACAAAATGTATATATATGCTGCTATCTTTCTATTTGTAAGTATAATTTTCCTTTATTTCATAAGGTCTATTCGTTTTTAAGCTTGGTGAAAATTTTCCAAATAGTAAGGTAATTTTATGTGCCATAATTTATAGTTATTTTGGCTGTACCAAAAGGATATTTTTCATCTTCTCAAATGAAGAAGAAGTTCGAAATGATAAACATAATATTCAAATTTCCAAATCGTTATGACAAGTTGTCTTGTAAACACACGAGGACATCTGTGCAAGACATCATTCTTTCATTTGATAAAACGTTAATAAAACCGGATTCTAGAAGAAAAATGTTTAGTCCACTTGAAGCAAACCTGGAAGAAATATCTACATATAAATAGAAAGTACTTACAACAGGCATAGATCGTTTCTTTAAATGTGTTTTGATCTTTCAAACACTGCCCTCCACTTTTTAATCTGCCTACAGTTTAAGTTAATAAAGCTGGAAGGATAATACAGTTCTAAATTCAGGCACAGTTGCGGTAAAAGCGTCAGTATCAGGTCCAGGATAAAGAAATTAGTTTATTTGAATAAAACTCTGTATCAAAACAATTCTTACAGTAAACGTTTACATACATAGATAGATTCTTTATATTGTTGTATTTTGTCAATCATTGTAACAATATGTATGCTTTTCATAGAAATAACAAATGGTTCAGTATCATATGACTCTGAGACTTAAAACATGTTTTTACAATGCATTATATAATCACATGTATGGGCTTAAGAAATCATGCATTAAAGAAAATTAACATACAGATTTACACAGACTGCTACTTTAACAGTAAATGAAGTTTATGTTACATAAATCGATAACTAAATAACCTCATTTTATATTTCGTGTCGCAACACTCATAATTGTGTGAACTATTCACACGATTTCGATATTCACAGACCAATAATTTTTTTCCCAATCAAATATATTCGAGATTAGACAAACTTATTACTTCTATGACCTAATTACAGTTTTATATATCACCATACTGATAGATGAATGAGCTAATCATAAATTCTTCCATGTCATTACAGATTAATAATCGTGTGACTTATTAAGAAATATTTCGAAATCACGTACACTGTTCATTATCAATATTGTACAGATTGATAATTTTAAGCCTTATTCACAGATCTTTCATATCATTCAGGGCGATAATTGTATAATTTAATAACAAATTTTGTACATGACAAATTGATAATTGTATGACATAGTAACGTTTTTTTTTCATATTACCAGAACTGGGAATTCTATACGTAATCAAATCATATTACACAGACTGCTTAATATGGAGAATCTATGATTTTTTTTATGCGAATAGCATCATGCATAATAAAAAAATCGTAATAAGATCGTGCATTATGAGTCTGGGTAATAAGAAAATACCCGTTTAATATGGAAAAATATGTATGGATGTATGTGTGGGTTTTCTTATAGCAAAACACATTGGGTTGTCTGCTGCGTCCACCAAAGGGAATCAAACCCCTGACTTTAGCGTTGTGAGTCCGAAGACTTACCACATTGAAGTTCTACGACCGTCTAATCGATGATCCACATGACGCAGACTTATATGTGCATGACCTAATTAATCATTGGTTTCTACTTTTTACAGAAACTGATAATTGTATTATCTGATATTTTCAATATTTTGCAGACTGTCAACTGCTTTACCAAATCGCAGGCTAATAATTATATATCCGAGTCACAAATTACCACACCACACAGACCGAT
Source organism: Tachypleus tridentatus (assembly GCF_004210375.1). Taxonomy (NCBI): domain Eukaryota; kingdom Metazoa; phylum Arthropoda; class Merostomata; order Xiphosura; family Limulidae; genus Tachypleus; species Tachypleus tridentatus. Next base: position 94,733,233 of record NC_134833.1, read on the forward strand.
ATCTCTACTTCCTAGTTACAGATTATCCATATTAAACAGGTGTTTCCCTTATTACACAGACTCATAATGTACGACGTTATTAAAGATTTTCTTTATTATGCAGAAAATTCTTCGCATAACTTAATCACAAAAATTTCTATATCAGGCAGAGTAATAAATCAATAACTAATCACATACATTTAGTCTTAAAATAAATCTCTTGATTAAACCAATTTACAGTTTAATTTGAAAGAAATAAAAGTACAGAATATAAAATGTTATTGATCTCTACAATTAAAAACAATATACATTTTTCTAAAATTTACATTTCCGAGATGCATAATATTTGTTAGTGTTTACTGTTAAAAATAATAAAGTTTGTTTGTTTTTTGAATTTCGCACAAAGATGAACGAGAGGTATCTGTACTAGCCATCCCTAATTTAGCAGTGTAAAACATGAGGGAAAGCAGCTAGTCATCACCGCCCATCGCCAACTCTTGGACTACTCTTTTACCAACAAATAATGGGATTGACCGTCACACTATAATGCCCCCACGGCTGAAATGGCAAGCATGTTTGGTGTGATAGGGATTCGAACCCACGACCCTCAAATTACGAATCGAGCGCCCCTAATCACCTAGCCATGCCGGATATAAATCTAAATTAGGAAGTATATTTTAAAGTAAATTCCAAAACAAATTACTTATGTTATTATAGCTTTTATTTTTCTCACATCTTATGTATTCAGTAGCTCTTCACATTTGTCGATCATTAAACCTGTTTATAATATATTGTTTTATTCAATATTGACTTGTCTGAACTTGTATATACTTCAACTGACAACATTTCTTTGTATTAACAAGTTTCTGCTGACATGACTTAAACGAAAACTGTTTTTCTTGCTACATAAATATATATATATATATATATATATATTTGTTGTTATAAAGGCATTACAAACTATGGATTCAACAACAATCCTATAGTATCAGTTAAAACTTAACTAAGATACCTAATTAGAGAGAACAGTGTATAAAGCATTTTCTTCGTGGGCTTATAAACTATATATTAATATTTAGGTTGTTACGATGTTTGTTCAGACTAAAAATAATTATTTTTAAACATAGATAACATTGTTTCTGTCTAGGGCTTATTGTCTTTAAACAAACATTTTCTTGTGCTTTACAATAACTTGCTAAAAAGAGAAAGTTCACATCAATGTGGCACAGTTTTTGCACCTTTTACGTATCCTTTTAACCGTCGAAAAATCTATTGCGTTTTCTTTCAATTATTAGATATTCTGCAATTAAGTACAAACTAACATGTTGTTGAAACTTTTGTAACACATTTTCATAATATTTATAAAGAATGAGCACACCCTAATTTCGTATGGAATATTCATACCATGATGTTTGAGGTGTGCAAGGCCCTTAAAAACAAAACTCATCATAAATTCCCAAATTGTCTTGAAAATTAAGATCAGTTCTTAAGAAAAATTCCAAAACATTCCATCTCCTTAGTCTCATTCCAACTTTTCATCAGGTTAAAACTTAGCTTTTACATATAGCAAAATTAAAAGAAAATGTGTTTCTCCAAAGAAATAGATCGATGCATAGCAGATGGCGCTATGTACGTGATAACTGATATTACGTTTCCTTCCAAGTTCCTTTGTTAGGTCCAGGCACATATTTATTCTTTAGGCTGACAACGTTTATCACGTCACAGCCAACGTTTTACTAAGAAATAAAGAAACCGTCTTTAAAGAACTTTCAATTGAACTGATTTTTTTTACTTCATTACAACCAACATAACAACAATATCGTGCAGGGTTGTTACAGTAATAGATAAAAATCTGTGCTGAAATATGAACTCGTAATGACTCAAGGCGTAAGAAGCTAGTTTTATTTTTCTACATGAAGTCAGAAATATTATTTACGAAAGTCGTAATACGTTCATGACCATCCAGCATTATTCGTTACATGCATAATTCAGTAACGTTCACTAATTTTGTAATACGTTCATGACCATCCAGCATTATTCGTTACATGCATAATTCAGTAATGTTCACTAATTTTCTAATACGTTCATGACCATCCAGCATTATTCGTTACATGCATAATTCAGTAGCGTTTACTAATTTTATAATACGTGAATGAACATTAGTATCATTCACTAAATTTGTAGCACATTAATGAGTATTAAAATCATTCACTAAATTTGTAGCACATTAATGAGTATTAAAATCATTCACTAATCTGTAGTGCATGCATGATAATTCACAAACTAATTTTGTAATACACGTATGTTAATTTCATATTACTCATTAATTCTGTTTTACCAACAGGATATTTATATAATGGCTAAGCATAATAATTTTTACATATAAAATATAAATACCAGATTCTACAATATCCCAGATTGTTCTTTCTTCGTCAAGCGGAGATGTGGCTCTTTTACCCCAGAGACCTTTCAGGTTGTTCCAGTTACTGGTTCTTTTTCCCCACATTCCTGACAGGTTATTCCATCCTCGCTTACCCCACATTCCGGACAAGTTGTTCCATCCTCGCTTACCCCACATTCCGGACAAGTTGTTCCATCCAGAGCTTCGTTTTTCCAGTATTCCTGATAGACTGTTCCACCCTCGCTTGCCCCACATTCCAGACAATTTGTTCCAGCTAGAACCTCGTTTGCCCCACATTCCTGATAAGTTGTTCCAGCCTCGTTTGCCCCACATTCCCGAAAGGTTATCCCAGCCTCTTTTATCACCAACTTCGTTTTCCAAATTTGCTAATACATCGTCTAATGTCATGTCTGTGTCTGACGGCTTGGAATGAATTTGTATAACGACGTGAAATATAAGTAAAATATAGAATCCATACGTAGGAAACCTCATTCTGATTCTAAAGTAGAAAATAAAATAATTACACAATTTCAAGTCTCTGAGTTGATTTGATACCAAATATAATTCCATATTTTGCAAATATATATGACTTATTAGAACTTTTGTTAATAGAACTTTCCTTTTAAAAAGAAAAAAATATTTTAGTGATAAAATTCGTTACTGATTATTTATAACAACAATATTCTCTTAAACCATAAATTGGTTGATAGAAAGTAAATTACCAAAGTGGAATAAAAAAAATTGGATTTTGTAAGTTAATGTTAACTGTAGAATAAACATAACAAGTACACTTGTGTGTGTGCGTCCGAGTACGTCATTACACATTCGTCATGAGGAATGTTTATATTTTATCTACCTTGTAAATAGAAACGTCAGTTGAAGTTCAAATATATATCGTAGCACAAAATTCGTACAAAAATATTATGTAAGTGTGTTTTCTTGAAGTTACAATATCAGAAAAAATATCTACTGTAACTTTAACTTTATCAATAACTTACGTATTGTGAGTTTTAGCTTAATACCCAGACAATAGCAATTACAAATTCAAATGTTTAATATTTTTCAAACAATATTATAATGTGTTAGAGTAGATATGGTAGAAATTTGCTCGTCTAAAGACTAATGTTTATGTTTGTTTTGAGTGTTAAACAGTAATATTTCTATTACCTTCTTCATCTCAAAGTATGAACCATTAATTCATCTATGGTACTAAATGATCCACTTCTTCTCATGTTTGCTTCCTGATTGGTCAACTTAAGTTTACGGACTTATAACACTAAATTGCAGGACTCACACAAATAGCCCACTGTGTAGCTCAACTAACTTGTTCTGGAAAATACTGATTAAAGGTCGGCATAGAATAGTTGGTTTTAATTGTAATGATATCGATGAAAGTATTAAACAAATCAAAGTGTTCAGTCCCAAAACAAAAATACGTGATTGCTTCTTTGTTAAAGATATATGTATACTGCTACCTACGTGACATGTTTTCGGTGAAACCTTTATGCATTTCCTTTGTGAAAAAGAAACAAAATATTATGATTTAATCAGGTTGTCCTTTTAAACTTAGTTGTTCATAAAAGTGATGTCACATCAACACAAAGATGTTAACTTTGTTTCTAAATCTTGAAAAGGTATTACCAACTCGAATGAACAGTCTTCGTATCCATTAGAACACAGTAGCTTTTAGACCCAAATCTAATTGTGGCAGGGTCTTCCACGTCAAATGGATGCCATTTGTGTTACGATGTGAGTCGTATATGAGAACAAAGAAAAAAGTTCTTCTGTGTTGGACAGTAATTGAATATTTCAGGTAAAACATTAAAGAAATAAAGATTTGTTTTCTTTTTAGAATACAGAATATGGAATTTTGAGAGACTACCAAGAGGATGAAAACTACTAAATGTATCTTTCAGTATCTTTAATATATATGAAAATTGTTGTTTTATACTTTGAAAGCATTTAAAGTTGGAAATCCCAACTTGCGTAACTCAACGTTGAAATGTAATTTCAAGATCTTACGATATTATTCACTTAACACCCATGTCGAATGTAAATTTGGCCGCTTAAATCAGTTCTCGGGAGATTCTATGTGAACTGTTCCGTCTTGTGACATCACATGCTCTTCTTACTAAAAAAAAAACTTCATGTTTGTAATCTCAGAGGCGATGTACGTTTGATAAAAAAGATAAAACATCTTTTAAGTTTCGTGGAACTAACAGTCATTTATAACTTTCTTCAAAAAAATTAGACTGGATAAAGTACGTACTTAAAACATTACTTACCTATTTAATCCTTACAAAGGAAATAACGTTAATGTTTATTAAAGTGTTTTCGGTGTTTCATTAACAGTAACTATACTATGTTATTTCTTTGTTATCGTGTTTCCAGTGTTTGGCTAATGGAAACGACGCTATGAAACTGTTTACCTATCATTCCATTGCGAGTGATATTTATCATTTTAATTTTCTAAGTATACATTAATTTCAACATCGTTGCTAATAGCTCCTGGCGGCTTTCGTATAAAAACAGAAAAATATTAAGTAAAGTTTTAAATACTAATAATAAAAGATGGAAAAGGTATTTCGATATTATAATATTAAAATATCAGAGGTCAAGCTTCTTATACGTACGTCTATATTCTCTTTTTTACTTACACAGATTATACCTCATGTAAAATAGCTAAGCACGTGCCGTTAGTTCGTAGGTACATTGATCAAAGTTCATTACATTATGCTAGTTTTCTATACATTGCGTGAAAGTACGTCATAATCTTTTTCTATATAACGAGATGCATTATTTAAAAAATAACATTAGAACGATAAATGTTGAAAGCCTTTGACATTGTTAATGCATATATGGGTTTGTGTGGTCACATAGAAAAGGGTCTTATTTATTATCATCGTTGAATGATAATTTTTAACTAATTCCATTTATAATTCATTTCAGTGGCTAAATATTTATGTTTAAATTAATTTAAGTAGATGTCCAATGTCATTAATATTTTAGCAGCAACTAACTTCACATCTCTTTTCTCGCCCCCCCCGCTAATACAGCGGCATGTCTCCGGATTTACAACGCTAGAATCAGGGGTTCGATTCCCCTCGTGGGCTCGGCAGATAGCCCGATGTGGCTTTGCTATAAGAAAACACACACGCACATCTCTTTTCTTAGTGAAAGCCCAACAGATTAGCTGAAAGTCAATTAGTAAAAAGTGAACTCTCAGTCCTTAATAAGTGCTTTATGTTTGAAGCTTTTGTACTTTAGATGTCTTACCTTGAACGTTTTGTAAGTTATTTAAGAATACTGCATTCCTTCGTCTTTTCCACTTAAAAACATAGGAAACACGCAACACTTTGCTAAAAATGAGAAAATATCTGTGAGGAGTTTCAATAGCCTTACTGTCCCATACAACTGTTGTAAGACAAGGCAAGTAGATTCGAAGTGTGGAGATGTAGCAATCGAGTCGAAAACTCAGTGGAAATGGCTAAATGCTTACGTCAATTTTTGTTCAAAGCAACTCATTTCACAATAAATAGGGTCAGGATGTTTACTGTCTAAATACAGTAGATAGGGTCAAAATGTTTACTTTCTAAATACAGTAGATAGGGTCAAGATGTTTGCTGTCTAAATACAGTAGATAAGGTCATGATGTTTACTGTCCAAATACAGTAGATAAGGTCATGATGTTTACTGTCTAAATACAGTAGATAGGGTCAGGATGTTTACTGTCTAAATATGGAACTGAATATTAGTCTTTATTCTGTTTCTACAGGAAATTGTATATTGCATTGAGAAGTAAAAATATCCTAGAAAATATTTTAATTATGAAATATTTCTTGTAATGGATTTACTAACGTATATTTATTTTAATACTGATGTTTATTTTAATTAAATGTATATTTAGAATTGTATGTAACTTATAGTGTTAAATGTATATTACTCGTGTCCCGCCTGTTTTCTAACTTTGTAGAATATTCTCAAGTGTAAGAATCAACAATATATGTTTTACATTGTTGCTACTGAACTTTCGAGAATTCCATTTGAGACATTTGCAAACTTTCTTTGTTAACCTGAATATCACATAAAAAGGTCAAAATGTTGCTCTCTACTTTATTTTAATAAACGTTTTAATATCTATCCCATTGTTGACTGGTGCTACGTATTTACCTCATCATCTTCTAGTGTTACGTAGCTACGTTATCGTTGCATGGTGTTACGTGCCTATTGCATTATATTTTTGTATTATGCATCTATTTCAATGTTAAATGGTGTAACGTACCTACCTCACCGTCTTATGGTGGTATTTATGTCACCGCCAACGTACTTCACAATTACGCGAAGCCACACATCTACTCGAAATAGATACAGTAGTTATCAAGGCAAGAAGGACTTAAGAATTAAAAACCTTCCATTTAACTTCTATACACGTATCTGATATCCAACAACACAACATTGCTGTTTTAAACTTTACGTTTAAAAAATTTCACCGTTAATTAATGTATATATGCAAACAAAATTGTCAATAAATGTAGTTTTATTTATATAATTAGTAAGTATATAAAACACGGAGTCAGTAAAGCACAATTTTTATCGACCTCATTAATTAGTATACAAAGAATGAAGGCATAAAGAATGACTCTTATCCAGATCTGCTAATCGTAGCTAGTCAGAGTTGAGTATAAACATTAGGGCACAGGTGTTCTTCACATACGTTCTAAACATTAAGCTATACCGATACGGCCTGTAAGCGCATCTCCTTCTAGACGAGATGACTGTTTCACACCAAATTTGGCATACTAACTTAGTAGTCCAAAATCAAACCAAATTCTTGTCAAACTTTCCCAGTTACTGAAATATACAAATATTTTATAGAATACTTCGTGTATCGTTACAGCAATAGCTATTCTGAAGAGATGAGTTTCAATAAAGTATTTTGTGTTGTTCCCCAAAATATACATAAATAAAATATCTAACTACAATGCGGAAAACAAAGATATTACAGCTTTTTTTTTCAGTTTTTCGTTCTTTTCTGATTCACATTATTTAACTCCCGATTTATACTAGAGTTAGAGTAAGAACTTAAGCCTGAATGAGAGAAGCGTTTCATAATTAAAATATCTGTTAGGATACTTTTTTTACTATTTGATGTAGAATATAATTTTCCATAGAAGCAAAATTCGAGATCATTGCTCACTTTCGTGTGTTAAATATACCAAAGTCAGGTAGTAAAAATCTTGAACACATTCCTACTGTAAAGTACACTGAATAAGATAAAGACACAATTGCTTTGCCATTTCAGCCCAGTGTCATGTTTCAACTGCTACAGTTCCTCACTTTAGAGCCACTTTACTCTGTCTCACAATAATCTTCTTAAAGAACGAACACTACTAAAATTCCTCGCAGAGATTTTTCTCATATTTAGTAATTTTTTTGCATGTTTTTGACGTTTTCAAGAGAAAAAAGACAAAGAAATGTAGTTTTCTTAAGACACTTTACAAGAGATTAAAAAAGAAGGTTTATTAGAGACCGAGGGCTCACTTTTACATATAGACTTTCATTGGATCTATTGGGCTTTCACCGAGGAAAGAGCTGGACAGAATAACTGCCGTTTAGAAAAGTAGTCAATTGTACATCTACTTAATTGGTATGATTGTGATCAACTAATATCTGATAATTTAATTTCATTCATACAAAATATCAACTTATTTTCTAAACACATACACACTTGTATATGAATATGAAAACCTAATTTAAACTAAATTCTTACACTCTGTTGTCGCCTTGAGATTACAAAACTCTAGCCTTACTATGAAAATACGAAACTCTAATGGTAACGTGAAAGTATTAAACTCTAGTGTTAGTATGAGAATTGTATTCTTTAGCGTCATAATGAAAGTATTAAACTCAAGTGTCACTATGAAAGTACTAAATTACAAGGTTACTATGAGAGTCCTATACTACAGTTTACTTGTTTGTTTTTGGAATTACGCACAAAGCTACTCGAGGTCTATCTGTGCTAGCCGTCCCTAATTTAGCAGTGCAAGACTAGAGGGAAGGCAGCTAGTCATCACCACCCACCGCCAACTATTGGGCTACTCTTTTACCAACGAATAGCGGGATTGACCGTCACATTATAACGCCCTCACAGCTGGGAGGGCAAGGATGTTTGGCGCGACGGGGATGCGAACCCGCGACCCTCAGATTACGAGTCGCACGCCTCAACACGCTATACAACAGTGTCATTAAAGAGTTTTATACTATAGTGACACTATGAGAGTTTTATGATATAGATTTACTATGAGAATTCTACACTATAGTGTTACAACGAAAGTTCTATACTATAGTGTCACTAAAGAGTTCTATACTATAGTGTCACTAAAGAGTTCTATACTATAGTGTCACTAAAGCGTTCTATACTATAGTGTCACTAAAGAGTTCTATACTATAGTGTCACTAAAGAGTTCTATACTATAGTGTCACTAAAGCGTTCTATACTATAGTGTCACTAGAGAGTTCTATACTGTAGTGTTGCCATACGAGTACGATGATATTCAGTAGTTTTACATACCAGTTAAGTTTTATGATGGATAACTGCGAAGTTCTACAACTTTACCTCTTAAATGATAAAACAGAGACACGATTAACGGTTAACTCATTTAAACATTATATGTGTATATATATCTATATATGTATCCAGAAACAGATTAAGCTTTAATAATTAATTCTCCTTATATAGTTAAATCAAACATTTCATCATAAGGAAAAATGTTTTCTTACTGACAGAGATTTACGTAATTCATTAAGTTATCAGTTCTACCCATTAGAAAATAGTTAAAATAATTCTTCTCTCAGAAGCTGATTAGGGCTAATAACAACAAGTTTAATTTGCAACAGTCTGAACTGTCTTTTATAGTTATTGTATTTCGAGCTTTGAATAGGACATAATTATACTTCTAAACGCTATAACTGGGAAAGTAATAATATGGATTAACTTAAACATGATAGTTATACGTTTCTATGTCGTGCAGTAAGTCAAAAATCTCCCAAATATGTTGGAGTGAAAATTTTCATCTTTTTATGGAAAATATATTATACAGTATTAAAGAATTTATTCATTATATATTGCCCCCCAGTGGCACAGTAGTATGTCTGCGGACTTACTACGCTAGAAATGGAGTTTTATATCTACAGCCATGGTGGGCAGAGTACAGATAGCCCATTGTGTAGCTTTGTGCATAAAAATAAACATTATACATTACATGCCTGGCGTGTTCTAGTGGTTATCATGTCTGCGAATAGGAATGGTTGGGGCTTTGAAATATGATATCTCTGAACGTCCTCTAAACTTTCAGTTGTGATGGTGTTATAAAGAGACATTCCCGTCAATCAAATTAAAGAACTGGTCAAACCCATTGTTACAACTGGTAGCTCGAGCTTATTTCCTTCTCCTGGTCATTATTTGTGAATTAGCGACGAGTGTATTTGAGTCCTAGAAATCGCTGATCTGTTGATTAAGATTAAGGGCGTGATTTCAGATTGAAATGTTCCACTTCCGTTATATGTCATTAGGCTTGCAAAAACTATAAACTGAAATAAAACACTGGTAACTTTTTTAGATTTTATTAAAACTGTTTATTTAGCATAAAACTGGCAATTGGGTGTATTGATCACAGCAATATCCGGCAAGCGATAAATATTGACTTTTAACGATAACTTATTATTACAGCCTTCGAATGATACCACTTTTATTTATAATGTATTGGTTCAAGACAGAAATCAACACTTAAGAATTAGATATTTCTATGAGCTGTGTCAAGATTTAGGTGAAACCTCATTACTTTCTGCAAAGTACTCTGCCTAACAGAAGACCTGTTTTCAGTGCTAAGCTAAACGATATACACGAGAAAATGTCTAAAAGTATTGTTTATTCTAAACTCTGTTACAAACGCAACGTTGGGAGATGTGACGTCAAGTAAAGCAAGCTTTATGGATGCAGTCATGATGGAATTCCTGTTGAAGTCAATAGCCAGGATCAAAGGTTATTCATAAATGTCAGAACCAATCAAAAGAGAACGCGAATTATAAGGGACAAAGAGAATGAGGTAATTAGGTTGCCAGTGGAACAGCAATAGGTTTATGAACTTACAACGCTAGTATCTGGGATTAGAATCCCCGTGATAGACACAGCTCTAAAACAAACAGCAACAGTAAGTTTTCATTTTAACTAGTTTTGTCGCCCCTCAAACGGATCAGCGGTAAGTCACTAAATTTATAACACTAAAATCAGGTTACGATACCCGTAGTGGGCATAGCACAGGTAGCCCATTGTGTAGCTATGTACTTAACAACAAATAAAGAGAAAGTAATTATTTTCATTGTCCGAAAATTTTCAGTGATTGACACGTTTATATATGAGTGATCAGACCTCAGCTACAAAAAGTCATAAAAATAGATGTTTATATAGATTTTTTGTTGTATCTAAAAGTGCACAGATTGTCTTAAATATCTTAAACATTTTAAAATCCATCTCTACAGTGCAAATCAAGATCAAAATCGAATGGACCTAAAAAAAGCTCTACGTTAAAAGTTTCACCTGAATATTTCGAAGCAAAAACCGAACAGCAAAATCATATAAAAGTTTATGTGAAATACCTATCCAGCGAATTTTCTCTGTTTAAAGTTGTGGTCACCCGCTAGTACAGCGGTAAGTCTCCGGTTTTACAACGCTAAAATCAAGGGTTCGATTCCACTCGGTGGCCTCAGCAGATAGCCAGTGTAGGCTTTGCTAAATAAAAACACACACCCACGCTTAAAGTTGCCATCAAAACCTGTCAATTTCTTTTCGGTAGGCTCAGTATTTTAGGGTTAATAGTTTCTTATCAACTGTGAACCTTAAACGAGAAAGTAAAATATTATATAATCAGAAGAAAGGTATCTTACTGTATCAGTTAACTATGATTTTGTAGATCACATTCTGTGACAGCGTGAATTTAAAGGAAATACAATGCTTTTCTTAGAAGTCTAACATTTGTTTTTAGTACGAGATTAGGCACAATAGAATGAAAACAGAAAAAACGAAACTTCAACTACCTATATAAATTTTACATTGTTCCAATAATATACATCTGATCAAAAACACCTTAGGTGTGAAAACAACTGCGGTCAAAAAATGATTTAGCATGTAACTTAAAGGAACGAAATGAAAACTGGAAGCCAAACTGGTGGTTGTACTTATAGCGTTGATAAGAATGTCACGTAAAATATTTATTCATTAGTTAGTGAGGTCGTATATTTCGTTCAGCTTGTTGCAAAATCGTGAATGAAATAAAGTACTGTACCTAGATAGCTAACAACTGAATATAACTATGTGTGGCTTGATATGGGTAAGCTCGTGAACAACATCAGAAATCCCCTTTTCTTTTCACTTTTTTTACTAAGCTTGAATATTGAATAACCTTTCTTTTGCTGCGCGATTCAGCGCTACCCGCTGAAGTTTGAATGACATATTATTTTTATTACTTTCAAGGGTAGAAACCATAAATGATGTCCATAACAAAGCATAGATATTAAATAACTGCACATTTTCCACTTGTCTGAGTTGATGAATGTACAAATTATTTCTTTTTAATTCATTATCTAATTTAAATTTATTAGGAAAAAAAAACTTATCCAATGAAAAAGATAACACTCCAATAACCGCTAGTTTAAATTCCATACTTTCTAGGCGTAAACAGAACTGAATATAGAATAGTGTTTAGAACTGATACGAAGTGGTCTATGGCAGTTAAAAGGGATTGTGGCTCTCGAAGCAGAAACTCCAATATCTGTTTCACGGCAGATATGCTAGAGTGTGTTGGTGAAACAGCACTTTTAGCGAGGGTAGGCAAGACGAAAATGAAAAGGAAGAAAGCTTGTTTTTTTCATTTGTTACGTCTTTAATGTTTCAAATATTTATTAAATGCTGTAGTATCAGACAAAAGGTATTTTTTAAAGCTACTTATCATATTTTCTTTTTTTGTAAAATACTACTCACCTTAATGTTTGCGATTCTTCTACTTGATAGGGTTACATTTTTAAATATTTGCAATTACATTATTTGGTAAAGTATTAAATTTTTAAATATTTGTGATTCTCACACTTGATAGTGTTACACTTCCGAATATTTACGATTCTTCTATTTGATGGAGTTATTCTTCCGAATGTCTTCAGTTCTCTAACTGATAAAGTTTTATGCTTACGAATATCTATGATTAGTATGTTTGGTAAAGCGTTACACTTCTAGATATTTACGATTCTTTTTTTTTTTTTTTGGTAAAATGTTACATTTCTGAATATTTGTGATTCTTCTACTTGATGATGTGTTATTTTCTTGAATATTTACGTTTCTTATATTTAATTATGTTACGCTCTACAAAATTTGCGATTCTCTATTTGATTAAGTGTTACGCTCCTGAGTATTTGCGGTTTTTCTATTTGATAAATGTTATGCTTATAAATATTTGCAATTCTTCTGCTTGATAAATGTTATGTTGCTGAATATTTGAGATTCTTCTATTTGATAATCTCACTCTTCTGGATATTTGGAAAATTTGATAAATGATGATGTTACATTTTTTAATATTTTCAGAAATTCTATTTGTTAAATTATTACACTTTTAAATAAGTGCGATTCTTCTACTTGATAGTATAACGCTCCTGAATTTTTGCTATTCTTATATTTAATAATATGTTGTGCTCCTGAAAATTTATGGCTTCTTTAGACATTACTATATGTTAGACTTCCAAATAATTGCGATACTTCTTCTAACAATGTTTCGCTTCCGAATATATGGAATCTTTTATTTCATGGTGTTACGTTCTTGAATATTTGCAAAATTTCACAGTTGATGGTATTAAGCTTTTGAATATTTGCGGTTACTCTATTTCATAAGATGCTACAAATCTGAATATTTGCGATCCTTCTACTTGATAAAGTGTTATGCTTCTAAATATTTGCAATACTTCTATTTGATAAAGTATTAAGTTTCTAAATATGTGTAATTCTCATACTTGATAATGTTACGCTTCTAAATATTTGCGATTCTTCTATTTTGCAAAGTGTTACGCTCCTCAACATTTTTGCTGTTCTTTCATTTGATAGGGTTACACTTCTCAGTACATGCGATTCTTCTACTTTATAAAGTATTATGCTCCTTAATAGTTGCTCTTCTTTTATTTGACAAAGTGTTACCCTTCTAATTATGTGCAATTCTTTACTTGATAAACTCTTATGCTTCTAAATATTTGGGATCCCTACTAGTTGATAAAGTATGTAGTTCTACCCCTTTGTAATTCTCCGACTTGATAGTTTTACGCTTCTTACTATTAGCATTTTTTTCTATTTTGTAAAGTGTGACGATTCTTAATATTTGCGATTCTTCTATTTGATGGTGTTACGCTTCTGAAAAGTTTCAATCCTCTACCTGATAAATTATTACGCTCCAGAATATTTGCTTTTGTTTTATTTGATGAAGCTTTACCATTCTAAATATTTGTTATTCTTCTATTTAAGTATATTATTTTTCTAAATAACTTCAGTTCTCTAATTTATAAAGTTTTACGTTTCCGAATATTTGCAATTATTATATTTAATAAAGTATCACACTTCTAAATATTTGCAATTCTTCTATTTGGTAAAATGTTACGCTCCTGAATATTTGCGATTCTATATTTTATAAAATGTTCCGACCTGAGTATTTAGGTTTCTTCTGTTTGATGAATTGTTACGTAATTGAATATTTACGATTATTCTATTTGGTAATGTTACGCTTCCGAATATTTGTGATATTTATTTGATATTATTACACTTCTGAATGTTTTGAAAATTTGATAATTGATGGTGTTACACGTTAATATTTGAGAAAACTTTATCTAATAAAACATTTCATTTATAAATATTTGTTATTCTTCTATTTAATAGTATTACGTTTCTAAATACTTACGTTTTTCTCTATTTTGTAAAGAGTTACGCTCCTAAATATTTGCACTTCGTTTATCTGATGAAGTGTTATCCTTCTAAATATGTGCGAATCTTTTGTTCAATAAAGTGTGGCGCTCCTGAAAATTAGCTGTTACTATATGTTAGACTACCGAATATTTTCAATACTTCAATTTGATAGCGTTACACTTCCGAATATTTGAAGTTTTCTACTTGATGTTATTACGCTTCCGAATTTTTATAAAATTTTACAGTTGATAGTGTTACGCTTTTGAATATCTGTGGTTATACTATTCTAATGCTAACATTCAGTGTATTTGCAATTTTTGCACTTGATAAACGGTTACGCTTCTAAATAATTGCGATCCTACTATTTCTAAATATTTGTAATTATCATATTTGATAGTATTACGCTTCTAAATATTTGCGATTTTTTATTTTGAAAGGTGTTAAGCTCCATAATATTTGCGAGTCTTCTATTTTATGATGTTAGGCTTCTGAATATTTTCAATTCTCTATTTGACAACGTTTATGCTTCTAAATGTTCGCAATTTTTCTACTTTGAAAGTGTTACACTTTGCTTTTCTTGTTTTCTGATAAAATGTTACCCTTCTAAATATCGATATTTGCGATTCTTCTGCTTGATAATGTTACTCTTTTAAATATTTTTAATTCTCTAGTTGATTAAGTGTTATGCTCCTGAGTATTTGCGTTTATTCTATTTAATAAAATGTTACCGCACCTGAATATTTGCCATTCTCTAGTTTATAAAATCGAACCGCTGATTTGAGCGTTGTAAATCCGTAGACATACCGC
Organism: Tachypleus tridentatus; assembly: GCF_004210375.1. Classification (NCBI taxonomy): domain Eukaryota; kingdom Metazoa; phylum Arthropoda; class Merostomata; order Xiphosura; family Limulidae; genus Tachypleus; species Tachypleus tridentatus. The sequence goes on from NC_134833.1 coordinate 94,748,409, forward strand.
TGTACTAGCGGTGGGGCTTTTATTTGATAATCTGTTATGCTTCTAACTATTCTTGATTCTTCTAATAGATAAAATGATATGTTCCTGCATATTTGCAATTCTTCTGTGTGATAAAATGTTATGCTTATGAATATTTGTGATTCCACTGTTTCATAAAATATTATGTTATTGAATATTTAAAATTATTTTATTTTAGAATGCTACACTTTGTATATTTTAGATCTTCTACTTGATAGTGTAACGCTTCTAACTATTTGCAAAATTTGATAATTGATGGTGCTACACTTTTGAATATTTGCGAAAATTCTATTTAATAAAGAACTGCACTTCTAAATATGTGCCACTCTTCTAGTTAATAATGTTACTTACGCCTTCAAATATACGTGATTATTCTACTTGACAAACTTTTACGCTTCTAAATATTTATTACTTTTCTGCTTGCTCGTGTTACGCTCCTGAATATATGCGATTCTTCTATTTAATAAAGTGTTGTGCTTCTGACAATTTGCTGTTATTCTAACTGTTACTGTACGTTAGATTTCCATATATTTGAAGTCTTCTACTTGTTGGTGTTTCACTTCTTAATATGTGCAAAATTTGACAGCTGATGAGGTTATGGTTTTGAATATTTTCGGTTATTCTCTTTTATGATTTGTAACCCTTCTAAATATTTCCGATTCGTCTACTTGATAAACTGTTAGGCGTCTAAATATTCGCAGTTCTACTATTTAATAAAGTATTAAGTTTCTAAATATCTGTGATTATTCTAATTAATAGTGTTACGCTTCCCAATATTTGCGATTATTTTCTTTGGTAAGATATTACGTTTGGTTCGGTTTTTTTTGAATTTTGCGCTAAGCTACACTATCTGTGCTAGTCGTCCCTAATTTTGCAAGGTAAGATTAGAGGGAAGACAAATAGTCATCACCACCCACCGCCAATTCTTGGGCTACTCTTTTACCAATGAATAGTGGGATTCACCGTATATAATAACGCCCCTACAGCTGAAAGGGCGAGAATGTTTGATGGAACGGGGATTCGAACTCGCGGCCCTCAGATTACGAGTCAAGGGTCTTAGCAACCTGACCATAACGGGTCTAAGATATTACAATTCTGACTACTTGCGATTCTCTATTTGATAGCGTTAAGATTCTGTATAAATCGTGATTCGTCTATGTGAAAAAGTGTTAGTTGGTGGAATGTTTACGTTTCTTCTATTTCATTTTGTTACGCTTCTAAATATTTGCAATTCTCTTATTGGTAAAATATTACACTTTTAAATATTTACGACTTTTCTCTTTGATAAAGCTATACTCCCGCATATTTATGATTCGTTTACTTCATAAAGTGCGTCACTCACCTAAATATAAACAATAATTGTTTATTTATAATAATTTTTACCCGTTTTTGGTGCTGTTTTCATTTCTATGTCCAGTATATTTTGTAACATCGAATTATAATTTAACGTTTTCAATGCATTTAGCAGCTTTTATGCACTTGGTTTAAATTGGTAGGCCGGACACTTGTAGTATTGAAGTGTAACTGCTAGCATTTTGAAACTAAAGATTCTAGAATAGAGCAGCCAGGCAACAGCAACAGCTTCCACAAAGACTGTTCGACTCTTTGAGCCGAATAACTGGAATCACTGTTACTTCTACAATGCGTCCACAGCTGAAAGTGTTGATAGCAAGTCACGTTTTGATTCTTGAACCCTGCCACATATAGCAGGGGATACTAACCAGGGACATTAGTCCTGAAATAAAAATACTAGGCGGTAGAATCTCTGGCGACTGTCTGATTGGTTTGAAATATTTTGAATTTCGGGTAAAGATACACAAGGGATATCTGAGCTAGCCGTCACTAATTTAGCAGTGTCAGACCAGAAAGAAGGTAGCTGGTCATCACCACCCACCGCCAACTCTTAGGTTATTTTTTACCAATAAACAGTGGAATTGACCATCACATTATAACGCCCCATGACTGAAAGGGCAAGCATATTTGGTGTGACAGTTATTCGAACCCGCGACTTTCAGATTACGAGTGGAGTGTCTTAACTCGGCTGTTTGATAAAGAATGCCTTTCCCAAAATATTGTTTCAAATTAAGAATCTTCTGTTGTCTAGTTAACCTTTCTTTAAGAACTTTTTTTTATATAACGTTTTTGAGGTTATTTTATTGTACTTTGTGGTATACAGTTGTTTACTCTACTGCTAGTTGTCTAACAAGCTAATATCAATGAGAAGACTTAAAATGCTGCAACAACACTTGTTGTGGTTATGAAAATGTTTACTGTAAATTAATAATAGATAATAACAATTATTTTAAATAATTGTTAATGTAAATTATTCCTAATTTTGAAAACTGACAACTATAATCACAATTATTGTATTTTTTTCCAATTGAATAAACGCCTTTAAGAAACCATTCGTACAATCATATAATATTAGTAAAAACTACTACATTTTTATTGAAGAACAATGATTGCGAATTGACTGGAATATATTAATTCTAGGTGTTGTTGTTATTACTATTATTTTAGTTACTGTAGGAACCATGACACAAATTAATACTAGACTTGTCAGTAATTCTATCAAACCTACTGCCTTGATGTTATTTCGAGATAATACATCCTTCACATAAATAAAATATGTTATTCCGAGATAATACATCCTTCACATAAATAAAAAAGATGTTATTCCATTCCGAGATAATACATCCTTCACATAAATAAAAGATGTTATTCCGAGATAATACATCCTTCACATAAATAAAAGATGTTATTCCGAGATAATACATCCTTTACATAAATAAAAGATGTTATTCCGAGATAATACATCCTTCACATAAATGAAAGATGTTATTCTGAATATTTCATTCTTGTCTTTTGAAACGCTACTTTTATGTATCATTTTAGCAGCCATTCTTTCCGCGAACTTAAGGCCATAAAATACAGAACCTTTTGTGTTGTCAGCAGGTAGCGAGCACCAGAATCATGGTTCGATTACATTAAACATTACAGCACAAGTCCGGTCAATTGAAAAATAGAAACTACGAAAAAAATATCATGAACACCTGAATAGGTCCCCCTAAAAAAGTTTCACAAGAAAAAGTCGAGATAAAACTTGCTAAACAAAAATAAAATCTTATTCCAAACGTTTTAAGAATTAGCCAAATATTTGTGTGTCTGCTTCTGTTAGTTTTTTCTTTTTAATTTCGAAATTATGAGATCGTAGTAGTTACACTAATCGAATTACTAATCGGTCTTTAACTTGCATATTGTGGTGTTAGTGCTATGTTTTAGTTTCTTCTGTAGAAAGTATTGCATACATATTACAGAGTGTACGATTTAATAACTCCAGACAGAAGATAGCTGGCAAGTTTCATCTACCATCAACTTTTGAGCTGCTCTATTCCATATTTGGGATTTTACTCTTCTCTTATAACGCATCCACATTTAAAAGTGCAAATTACAGTTGTTTTTTTTTTAATCAGCAATAGGATGCTGATTCTGAACCCATCAATTAGTAGTTCGGCACGCTACCAACTAGGCCACGCTCAGCCTCATCATAATTGTTTTCAGTTTATTCTCAATAATTGATTTTATGTGTGTGTGTGTATAATATATATTTGTTTGTATATAATAGTTATATGTGTGTGTGTGGGTAATATATATATTTGTGTATATAATATGTATATATAAGTGTGTATAATATATATATATATATGTGTGTGGGTGTAATATATATGTGTGTATAATGATAATTATAATGCATTTCTGCCTCATGTTCCTCGAATTACTACCAGTATTCAAGATAAATTACTAATTATGGAGTATAAAATATCTTTGTTGTAACTAATGTGAGGAATACAAAATGCTAATACGGGTGTTCAAAACTACAGAAAATTGCACAGTAAATTGCACTTTGAAAAAAGCACCAATATTTTCTTTTTCCTCGCTCCTGTTCAAGAAATTGGGTTTTAGGTCAAAAACCAACCTCTCTCTCATACCACACATACACACAAACAACCTCTCTGTGATGTATCTGTAAGCGAGATTCAAATTTAGATCTATAATAAAGAAAATAAACTGCTTTTTCCCCAGAAATAGAAGATATAAAGGCAAATTCTTATATTATTTGAATATGTTCTAGTTCTAGAGCGATGAATAAGTTGTTAGTATATTTGGCAGTTTGATATCATTAACTCTTACTACCTCCACTTTCTCGTACCTGAATGAGACGTAAAAGAAGAGGGAAATTGTTAACCTGATATCAAATTTAATGATGAGGTCTTGTATGTGTTACAATATTTTCATTTAAATATTTGTAAGCTATTGTATGTGAGAGACCAAACTTATTGTATGACTGTGGATATTAACGTGTTAACTCTCGATATATAAAAGAAATGTTTTACAAAGGAGTGCCAAATATACCAACCACTATTACTCCTTTTCATTAGGTTATAAAATTTAGTAAATGTAAGATACAAGTTAAATGTTTTACTATTCTTCCCTTTAAGTAAAGTTTTATTTGATCTAATCACACCGCTTTACAAGTAAAAACAAAAACAAAACAAGCAGTTAAATTACAATAAAGAAATCGGCCATATAAAACTGATATAAAATTATGTAAAAGGGTAAAATCTGTAAAGACGTTGTGTAAAAGTGGATAGAATTTAAAAAGGTAAGCTGAAAACGTTTGATATTACTTAGCCTCACTGTTATGTTATTGTTTCTGGTTTTCTAGGTGTAATAAAAAATTAATACACTTTTTTCCCAATGTATTCGTGTTTAGCTTACCTACTTTAACATTACATCTTTACACAGGTTGTTCCTTTCATACAACTTTGTTTTTTACATCGCATCTTTAGTCCTGCTTAGCTGTTTATGAACACGTGAGATGTGCTAATCACGTGTCGTAACCTTTTGTTTTTACAAGCACTTTGACTCAGTTGCGTGTGATTTCTTATAGCATAGCCACATCGGGCTATCTCCTGTATTTTTGTCTATTTATGATTCCAATTAGGCACATTACAATCAATTTCTTCCTTGTTTAAAAAAATGTTTAATACTTTCACCCCAAATCGTCTTCTTTTTTATTTTGCAAGTTAGTATTAAGTACAAATATTTTCTAAAATAAATTAGCTTTATTTTTTATATAGATTAACAACTAAAAGCATTGCATTATACAATCCAGCATTCTGCTTTGAAAGTATAAAAAAATAGGCAAACGATAAAAACAAAATATTTTATCACTCTTTGAATACTTATTTTACTTATTCCATGACAGATATAATAGTACAGCTTAGTATGATTTTATTTTCAGACTAACTAAAGATAAGGTTCCATGGAAGTAAGATTCGAATTTCAGCTGTCAGAATAAGCAACAGTACAATTAGGCAACTAACCATTCTCTAATTTCACACCTCCACTTGTCTCTAAGCCTTAAGTCGTCAATTTTAACCAGTTGCTGTAAAGATTAATAACTTAACAATCCTATCAAAAATATTTATAAAAATGTATTGATATATGTGCGGTATACTTGTCTACTCCTAGACCAGATTAATATTTATTTGTGGAAACATATTTCCTCTGTTTCTTCTTCAAGGAGAAGAAGAAAAGGAGCAACCACACGACTTCTGAAGCTGTTGTTTTTAAATGTGCTTTGAGATGCATTCCACGTTTGCAACATCTGGGTAAAACCCAAGATTTGGTCGGTTATTTAGATAGAGTCATTGCTGCACTACGATATGTTATAATTTGGCTAAAGTCACTATACTTTTTCTTGATACTGTTTTAAAATTTAGTTTCGCAAGTGATAATGATTATAATGCTTAAAACATAAACTTAAATGTATACATATACTTTTGAATATTATTTTGAATCAATACAACAATTATTAAAAGTGTATTTTTTGTTATTTGTTTCCATGTTGTTAAACTCACTGATAAATTAATTTAGCTATGGCATTAATAAGCTATTAATTTTAACTTCCGATCACAACAAGCTATCTACTAAGAGGAAACTAAAAACAAATCATCCTGGTAACGAGTATAGTTAATTATCCTCCCCTCGTGGGAGCGAGAGTGTTGTAGTCGGGTCCATGTGTCTTTCTGTCTGTGTTTCAAGCGCATATTTATAAAACTGATAGACTGACATACATTATTTTTTTTACACAAGATGGGAAGTCAGTATGGGACAGCCAATCCAAAATTTGGTATAAATCACTTTGAAGCATTTTCTTTTATAATTGGGAGATAGTGCATTTTCGTGGTTTTGGATAAGTGACTCTCTAAAGTATGATCGGATTTGTACCAAATTTCACGGTCACATTAAGGTTGAGACATTGATAATTCTGGATCTCCGAAGAATTTTCTGAGCTTTCGAAGGTGAAGTTTGACGTTACCGAATGCAAACTCATTCAATCTTTAAAAGGTTTTGTTTGTTTATAGTTAAGCACAAAGCTATACAATAGGACATCTCTGCCCTGCCCACCACAGGTATCGAAATCCGCTTTCTACCACTGTAAGTCCGCAGGTCTTTAAAAGGAGAAGTGGGATGATGGTATTAAACCTGTCTTATTGCGCTTGTTAACTATTATTTTCTAACATTCTTACTTATAATAATTAGAATGCTGTGTTTCATCAGTTGGATATTTTTACTGAACGATACTTTCGGCCGTAATCTCTACTAATATGTCTTTGGATTCGGGCAGCTTAGGAAATATTGGTTAGTCCTAAATACAGGTATTAAGCTAACAATCTAAAAACTTATCTTAGAAATGTGTAATAAAAATGTTTGTTTTTTGAATTTCGCACAAAGCTACTCGAGGGCTATCTGTGCTAGCCGTCCCTAATTTAGCAGTGTAAGACTAGAGGGAAGGCAGCTAGTCATCACCACCACCGCCAACTCTTGAGCTACTTTTTTACCAACGAATAGTGGGATTGACCGTCACATTATAACGCCCCCACGGCTGAAAGAGTGAGCATGTTTGGTGCGACGGGGATGCGAACTCGCGACCCTCAGATTACGAATCGCGCGCCTTAACACGCTTGGCCATGCCGGGCCGTGATAAAAATGAAATAATAAAACTAAGTATATTACATACTCCAGTCAATAATGATTATTTATACCTTTGTGTTATTGTTTAGGTGTGGAGACAAGTAGGACATCACCAAAACGTCCAAAATCAAATGTTTGTGAAGATACAAAATAATATATATATAACGAAATTCTAAACTGTACAATAATTGTATGTGCTTTCTTATAGCAAAGCCACATCAGGCTATCTGCTGAGCCAGCAAGGGGATTCGAACCGCTGATTTTAGCGTTGTAAATTCGTGGACATACCGCTTTACTAGCGGGTGGCCTGTACAATAAATGGATAGAATATTTGTTCCTTAATGAAAATATAACAATGTTAAATGTAATACAAAGGAAGCAGTAGGTTTAGTATACTACGAGGTATGTTCGACACAACTACATCCAATTTAACTAACTTCCGTCACATGATAAAACACACAGAGGAGGTAACAGGAAGTAATAAGTAAATTTAAATTTTCTGTAAAGGCCGCAATGTAAACGCGATAAGCCTCTAGAAAGTTCAATAATGATAACGAGATAAAAAAAGAAAAATTACGACAATCGTAAATATGGCAAATAAAGTAATCATAAAAACTAATGTAACATAAATAATGAATAATGGCATACTATATACGGAACTGTTATACAGCTAGTATTAACTATACGTAAAGATAACTTAAACTAAAGGGAGATCAAAACCGTACAATAAAGCAGTTCATTATTACCTATAATAACTTTCAAGATAAATTTTTGTGTAGACGAGAATGTTTTTGAGATACTGTGTAAAACTTTAAACTCATAATCAGCAGTGAGAACTGAATGAATTTTGTGTTTAAAGTGCAACATGAGAAACCTTGTTTGTGAAAAACATGAGCGAGTTTACGGGCTCTATATATGAAGCCTTGTGATGTTGAAATAATGTTTGTTTGATTTTAAATCTAAATACCTGAGAGTAGTAAGCATTGTAATATACCTTATTTAGAATATTCATTTCCAGATATGAATAGATTATAATATCAAAGTTGAAAGCGTCCGTTTTATCGAAAAGTTTGAACTTGAGGTTTTGATCAATTATCTTGCTATCTAGTTCCAGTTATTGTGGTTTATTTTTAGCGAAAGATTGTTTGTTTGTTTTTGAATTTCGCACAAAGCTAGTCGAGGGCTTTTATTTTTTACCAATAAATAGTGGAATTGACTGTCGCATTATAACGTCCTCATGACTGACAGGGCGAGCATGTTTGGCGCGACGGGGATGCGAACCCGCGACCTTCAGATTACGAGTCGCACGCCTTTACACGCTTGGCCATGGCGGGCTTAGCGAAAGATATTTCCTTTTAGGGTGAGTTCCGATAGATGAATTTGTTCGGCTGTGTCGAAAAAGAACCTTGATCATTACGTATAAAAATATTACCAATACATCTACAATATATACAAAGCTTTTCTGCAGTCTTTCTTATCAGAACCTGCGTGTAAATTTCATTTATAATTAGAACTGAAGTAATGAAAGTAACATATAAAAATGAAATAAGATTTAAAATAGCTGCTAACAGAAGTGGTTCAGCCCACACCTAATGAGAGGCATAAATGAAAATCTAATGTGTATATGTTGTTAACCACACCTGAAAGATAGTTACTATATAATAATTTATTCAAATTATCACAGTAACTACCTAATGTGCAGGTCTAACAGAGCTCTGGTACTCATATTTTCACATGTTATGACCATGGAATCTTCTCGTGTTCATTTCAGGATTTTGACAAATAGTGAAACACTTCATTTGCAAGTGCACATTATTATTCAGCTACTCTGTGAAAGTGTTTTACGTGACTTTGTTTTTACTATGCACACAGCAACACGCAGCTGATGTAGAGAGTGTTATATGAAAACAAAATAAACAACATGTTTGCAGAAGTTTTGGAAAAATTGAACCCCATTTCATCTCGTAAATTCATGTATTAAAGACATTTAATTGTACATATAATTATCCAATTTAAAAAGTAGTGTTACTTCTCTACAACTTAAATAACTTAGAAGTTCAACGGTATATTACTTTGAAATAGAATAACGAACTCTTTACAGTCTTTATATTGTTAATTTAATGAAGTTCGTTTCATTCTGGTAAGTTGAATTGTGGTATTTCTTAATATGTATGTATAGTACTCATCAACACACCATTTATTCCCTACATGTAATTATGTTCGTATAAAAGGATAACCTTTTTCCAAAGATATATGTTTTTGTATCCTGTGTTAATTTTCACGTTTTACATAGAGATGAGCAATTGAATCATAGACACTCGACTAGAGTAATTTGACGGTCGCGGGCTCGAATTCTCGTCCCACCAACTATGCCCGCCTTTTCAGCCGTGGGAGGGTTATAATAAGATGGTTAATCCTAATTTTCGTTGGTAAAAGAGTAGTTCGAGTGGTGATGACCTCTAGTCTATCACTGCTAAGTTACGGACGACTAACGCAGGTAACTTTCCTGTAGTTTGCGCGAAACAAACAAATACACGGAATTGAAACAATACCATTGATCACCTCCGAGCAACAATTACATTATTTAATGTCATATGAATGGAAAAATTAATCAAAATTACAATTAAGTTGATAAATCTAAATTAGTCTTCCTGAATATCATTGTTTCGATTATTCTAAAAATCAATTAATCGAGATTTCAGTTACGACTGTTTCTGGTTCTACCTAAAATCCAAGTAATTGAAATACACTTTTATGTCTATTTGTTGTTGAGCACAAAACAACATACCGTCTACGTGCGCTTTTTTAATTTTAACTTTAAAATATTTTTTCTGCTTAGTCTCTTCGGCTCTGGTGACAGGAGAAGAGAAGGAACAGTTCGATAACAGAGGTTTGGGGTTTGATAACCATTGCCTCTAATGTGGCTTGCCGTGTCTTTGTTATCAACATCTACTAAGGCTGTTTTTATTGTTTTGAAATTTTGAACTGCTGACAAAAAAGAAAGCAACTTATTAATAGTATCTATCTGTCTTGGTTTAAAAACTAAGTTGATCAGAAAGTTCCAATAATTACCCCGTTCTAAGCTATTAGTATTCTTACTGGTTACTGTTCTAATTAGTGTTTTCAACCGGATTTAGCGGCTTTTCTGATCAGTACGAAATGTAATAAAACCATTTCATTAAGTTTTCTACCAGTTCCACTTGGCACCATTTCTGAAAGATCTGTTGTTAAACTATTACTTAAAGGTCTCTAACAGTATGATTCAACACTACTTCTCATTAACTTGAAACGAAGTAATACTATTACTTAAAGTGCTATACTAGTTCTTATTCAGCATCACTTAGTAAAACCAATGTTTGAAGCTGTTGAATAATCTGATTCAATACCATTTTAAACAAAGCGAAGCATATTTAAGTCTTTACTTATATTTCTCTACCACTTTAAGAAATAAATTGTTCTAATCAGGAAAAAATGTAGCAAATGTACAATTGCTCACCAACTTCAATGGTTTTCGTAAAACTATATGAGATATACAAGAAATTTTCTCTGCTTCAAGTATTTTAACCATAAATTTATTTGTTTTGTGAACAAATCCACACATTGGGATATCTGTATTTTAACCACCATAAAAATCGAAGCCCGAATTTAAGTCTTATAAGCACTCAATCTCTCTGTTAAGTTATCACTTGGCTTTAATTGTAGTAACTACTCTTATTAATATGAATCAAGCACATTAACACGAGTGTGTTAGTGCTAGATGTACAGAAAAAAATTAAGTACTGTATGTTTTAAAGAATAATTTTTTATGACAGTTTGAAGAAATTTATCTGTTCTTAAGCATAGATTTATGGATTTTGTTTCAAATCAACATACTTGGCTATGTGCGCTTTGCTCTCCACGAGAAGTCAACCTAAAATCTTAGTGTGATAAAACCCTATAAACGTATCGCTGGACTACTAGGAGCCTCCAGGTAAAGAAAAATGTTTGAGGGGTTGGTGGGAAATAAACAGATCTTACCAGCCTCGTCTCAGTAAAGATCAGAACTGGACACCATTATAAATTTTCGAGTGTAATTGCATTTTTTACACTTCTGTTGTTGATTTTCAATCGCAAAGCTACATCACTGGCTATTTTCCGATTCGTTCGTCGTAGGAAATTGAACGACGGATTTTATCCCTAACAATCTGGAAACCTGTTATCGACTCAATGAGGAAATTAACTGTTTAAACAGTAATTTTGAGTTAAACGTGTTTTTCAATAGAAAATCTACTTTCAAATTCTGACAAAAATGTTTCATTACTTAGGTCTTTGTTTCTCCATCCAAGGGTTCCGCAGTACATTTGTGGACTTATAACTTTAAAATTCGATTTTCATCCCTGTGGTTGGCGCTGTGTTGGAGTTATCAGCAAAAAAAAACAAAGTAAACAATATAAAATTTGATGAATAGTGTATTTTCTTCATTTTTAATTTATTAAAGTAGGACACTAATAATTAATCTTATTAATTCTTGTTAATTAATAACAAGTCAATTCCTTTTTATGTATTTTAAATTTATCAATGCTATTATTATTGAAATTCTGTCTGTCCGTCCGTCTAAGCAGATTACTGACCTTATACTTTTATTTTTCGCTTCCTACGTTGGATAAACAGCACGTTCTTTTGGTAAAAAAGGAATATACATCCTACAAATCTTTCCTTACGGAAAATATGTAAAAGAAATAAACTTACTTGCATTTTTGTACTTATGCGTTGCCAGTAATGTCGGTTGCATTTAAACATTTGGTTTGAGTTGTTTTGAATTTCGCGCAAAACTACACGAAGGCTATCTGCGCTAGCCAACCATATTTTATCAGTGTAAGACTAGAAGAAAGATAGCTAGACATCACCACCCACCGCCAACTCTTGAGCTACTCTTGTACGAACGAATAGTGGGATTAACCGTTATTTTATAACGCCCCCACGGCTGAAAGGGCGAGCATGTTTGGTGTGACGGGAATTCGAACCCGCGACCCTCGGATTACGAATCGAGTGTCTTTACCACCTAGTCATGCCAGGCCGCATTTAAACATAATTATGGTGTTGGAATATGAAATAGCACATGTTCTTACTGCAAAAATATAAATATATGCTGGTAATACTTGAATCACCTACCCTTCAGTCAGTGCAGTGTCTTTAAGTAGCTAGGCTCTTGTCTGCTTTTACAGACATGAATTATTACAAATAAACACGTCGTCCGCTGTCATTGAGGAGAAAATCATTGTTCCCCTATTTATATAACTCGTGGGCCTTCTCCGTCAGGAAACTTTCCTTACGTCAAACGTCGACTTCGCCTTTGTGCACTTATCTGATTGGTTTGTGTTTTGAAGCATAGCGTGGAGGCGGAGGTAGAAACGTTACGTGTGAGAGTGCGCATACTATAGTTTAGAACCAACAAAGATGCGAGGGAGAGAACGAAAGATGAAATATCGATTTGTTCAGAAAAGGTTTTCTGTGTTGCAACAGGACTGATTTTCGTGTTGGTTTCTGATTATCTCTCGTGATAAAGTGTTCCCTTTGTCATGCTAATCAAGAAAGAAAACTGTATGTGGCAAAAAATACTAAACACGTTGTTTGTAGATTTCTTTCCCCAGGTGCCACAGTGGTAAGTCTGTGGACATACACTGCTATAAACCGGGTTTCGATAACTGTGATAGGCAGAGCACAGACAGTACTTTGTGTAACTGTGCAACCAAAACAAACTATATGACTTCTTTTTATAACGTCCCCCGCTGGTACAGCAGTAAGTATATAGACTTACAACCCTAAAGTCAAGGGTTCGATCTCACTCAATGGACTCAGCAAATAGCCTGATGTGGCTTTTTTATAAGAAAACGCACGCTCTTTTTATAACACCCATAAATTTGATTACGAAACTTCTAGCTAAGAGATTGCATTGTATTTGAAACAAAACATGTAAATAAAGGATATAAATATTTAGAATTCGCTCTCGTCTTATCATGTTTGCTTCAAAACTTTTTAACTCATATTTTCAAATCGTGATAGCTTTTTTTTATAAGTAGTTTATTTCATGGCTTCATTACGAGCCACTCTTAAAAACATCGTAGGTGGTATTATGACCTTGGTTTAGGTATCACTATTCATAGACCTTCACAAAGCTTTGTAATAAACTAATAGGATGCACTAAAAGCTCAGGATATTGAGTGAGTTTTCATTTGGACTGAATTTAGTCTTTACTGAGTATAAATTCTTCCTTGAATGAATAACTACATCCATTTGTCGACCAGCAGATTCCTTGTTTAGAAAAATATATATAATCATATAATCACTGATCACAGATTCCTTGTTTGTTTTGAATATTCCCACGAAGGCTATATTGGCTATAGTTTATAACTAACAAAATAATGGAAAGGCAGCTGATAAACAACAACACCAACATTTAAGCTTCTATAATCGAAAAATGGAATTTGATTGTAACTCTTATAACGCACCACAGAGCCCAAAATATGAAGTGCAATTTTGCGGAACGTAGTCCAGGAGCTGGCCACTAAGCCACACCTAACTCCACTAGTATATAAAGAAATATCTTAATATCCCAGACGGTTGGATAAAAGTAGAAACATAGCACCTTATTAGAAACGTTATCCGTTAAATACTTCTTAATTTATACTTTAAAACACATAACCTTAGTCGTTGAATACTGTTTTAATACTGCTTATCAGTCACTTTCTTTATTGATAAAAAGACACCTCTTGAAAAGTCATTATCTAAATACCCTTTATATGGAATCTACCCTTAAGATTATTTTAAAAAGTACGTATTGTGTGTATTATAATACTTTAATATCCTCATTTTCTTCCTCTTTGAACAACCAGAATTCTGTAAAGTATCATTTACAATTGGTCCAGAATTCCGAACTTTTAAACTTTTCCAATTGAAATACAATAAAAATAACTTAGTTGCCCTTTAGGTTCATCATTACGTTTGTATTACGGTAGGAATGGGCACTATCAGTACAACAGAACAGCTGTTTTGTAGTTTTGGATTTACAGCCAAAACTAACGTTGATAGAACAGTCCTTTTACCGATTATTGAATACATTACGGTTATTATAGGTTTTAGTTTTTTTATGTGCATTGCTTTATTATATTAAATAATTCTAGTCAGTATGGCATTGGTTTCATTACTTTATGAGTTACATTTTAGTTCTGATCTTCAGACTTAGCTTGCTTACAGTCAAATGTTATTGATAATATAATGTAAGTAACATAATGGCTGTTATGAATTCACCCAAGAAATACGATCATATTGATTAATTTTATATAAATCTCTATCGTGCTCTACTTTAACTTTTACTACACCGTTCCAAATAAGAGATGTCTCTCTACCTGAGAAACTGAACAAACATCGCAGCTATGAAATCACTACTGAAGAGTTGTTATAACACAAATCTGTTGAGATGAAAAAAACATGGAATGGGTGTTGGCTTTCACGCTACTCAAACATTATAGCACTCGTATAAAACCCATTGTAAGAAGTAAAACAAATAGGAGATTCGAGATTGGCGCGATGTGGGTAGAAATTGTGGGAAAATAAACATATTTTTATTTGCTCAAAGCCCAAATTATGGCTCGATTTTAGTGAAACTGACTGTGGTGTAATAAAAAGAACCTCGTGTAGCACTCCCTTTCGGTCATCATTTTCCACCACTAGACCAAAATAAGGATTATTATTGTTTATTTTATGAGTTTTCACCAGTAAAATCCTACATAAATGAATGGTCGTCAGTTTCTTAACCAATTTTTCTATGGAATATATTTCTAGACATTTACTTCCAACGTAGATTTGAACATTAAAACCTTTAACAAAGGGAATCAATATAATTGTAATGATTTTCTTTACAAAACATCTATAACTGATTATTCAGTTCAACAGGGGGCAGTAACTTTATCTGTTGTCCCTCAGTTGGCTAGATATAGACTTATGTACGTAAAATGTACTTTTGACAACAAGAAAAGTACCATACAGTGTTTATGACATCCATATGATCATTACAACGTAAAGAATTTGTTGTACATATATTAAGCTAGTTTGGAATGTATGTGTTATTTTGAAAGCAAATGGAGTTCACGCTGTTCATGTATCATTTAATTTATCGCCAACAAATCACAGGCACGTACCGTAGAAAAATCATAAGCCCGACGACAAAACAGTATATATTTATACCATTAAGAATTACAAGTAAATGACTTTAATTTACAGTTGACGAACATAACCCTTAATTTCTGACAATGGGCATTTTTAGAATTACCTCACCTCCTGTAAATGAATCTTCACCAAATTCGGTATGGAGGTTTATTGGGTCCATGTGGAAATACATGCAAATTTTCGATTTTTCTTTTTCTATTTTGCAGGTTTTGGACGGTTTTAACAATTACATATGTGGAGCCAACTTTTCATGTCCTAAGAAAACGTTTCATTAATCATGAAGTTACGTAACTCCCAACCAGGGAACGGGTACTCCAACTAGTAACATTGTGTTAGTCTCTGTATTGAAAGCGTAAAAAGAAATATACAAACTACAAAAATGAAAAATATACCGTATTTATATCTTAATTTAGAGTCTTCATTGATTAAAGGGATTTTTTGTTTATTAGAAACGTTGGTGATATAACAGAATAAAATATAATTAAGTAACAATTTAAGTTTAAAACTGAATCATTATTTTTACTTTCATGATCAATTTTATGCACTTGGCTCCAGGTAATCTCACACTACTTATTATTATACCAACATTCATTATACTTATAAGGTTTCATCACACCATCCCCTTACGGCTTTCTTGTATCCACCGCACTTTAATCGTAATGGGCATAATACAGTAATCGAACTGTGACATCTGGATAAAAGAATTTTGCTTTGATGACACCTACTTCGTTAAATAAAGAGAAGACGAGCGTGACGTGACATGACAAACACTAGCTTTTAAATAAGTTGGACGAACACGGATGGTATTATTTTTTGTTTGTAGTGACAGGAGACAACTCTAAATATATTTTGAAGGAAAAGAAAATTGTTTCACAATACGTTTTAACCGAAAGAATCAATGTAGGTTTTTATCAAAATAAAAACAGAAATAAGGTTTTGATAAACCTTAATCATGTCTACCATGGATATTACAGTTACTAACCGTGTAAAATGATGATGAATACATTTTTTGTCGAAAGGTTCTATTTTTGTTTGTTTATTTTTAAGCGCAAAGCTACAGAACGAGATAACTGTGTTGTGCCTTCCACGTATACCGATACTCAGTTTCTAGCATTATAAGCCTTCAGAAATTCCGTTTCTCTACTGAGGGGCAAGATATTGTTATATCTCTAAATTTACTATTTCTACACAATGATCAAGACATAAAAAACAAAGATTATTTTCAGTCATAACTCATTTGTAAAAAAACTACAAAAAATTCTAGGTTATGTATTAATATGATAAGAACCATGTAAATTTATTTGTTTGTTTGTTTTGAATTTCGCGCAAAGCTACTCGAGGGCTATCTGCGCTAGCCGTCCCTAATTTAGCAGTGTAAGACTAGAGAGAAGGCAGCTAGTCATCACCACGCACCGCCAACTCTTGGACTACTCTTTTACCGACAAATAGTGGAATTGACCGTCACATTATACGAGGGCTGTTCAAAAAATACGCGGACTGTTTGAATTGCGCAGCTCCAGTTGGTTCCAGGGAAATCTGCTTGGTGTCGCTAGGTTTGCACAGATCAGCTGATTACGACGCCATTTCCCGATTGCAGATATCTTCATTTGTGTATTAGCTACGCGGTTTTAAGTGAAGTGCGATTTTTTCGTTTGGCGGATTTCAGAATGAATGACCTGAAGGAGCAACGACTTGCTGTGAAATTTTGTGTTAAACTTGGAAAATCTGCGACTGAAACTTTTGCTATGCTTAACACGGCTTACGGTGATGTTGCTATGAAGCGTACGGCATGTTTCAAGTGGCATGAACGTTTCAAGGATGGTCGACAGTCTATTAAAGATGAAGAGCGTCTTGGACGTCCTTCCACGTCAACTGACGACCCACAGGTCGACACAATCAACACCCTGGTGCGGGCAAATCGACATCTGACTGTCAGGGAGCTTACTGAAAAGTGTGGGATATCAGTTGGATCTTGTTACGAGATTTTGACCAAAAAATTAAAGATGCACCGCGTTGCTGCGAAATTCAGCCCTCAGAACTCGTGAGTTTTTGGCCAAACACTCGATCACTGTTCTTCCCCAACCCCCTACTCACCTGACCTTGCTCCTTGCGATTTTTTCTTTTTCCCCAAACTCAAAAGACCCTTGAAAGAAAGAAGATTTGAGACGATTCCCGAGATTAAGGCAAATGCGACGAAGAAGCTGGAGGACATTACAAAAGAAGCGTACCAGGACTGTTTCAACAAGTGGAAACACCGTTGGGATAAGTGTGTGCGTTGGGGAGGAGAGTACTTTGAAGGGGTCCCAGACCTGTAACTTCTAAATAAAGTACATTTTGTTTTATGACGTCAGTCCGCGTATTTTTTGAACAGACCTCGTAATGCTCTCATGGCTGAAAGGGCGAGCATGTTTGGAGTGAAAAGGATGCGAACCAGTAACCCTCGGATTACGAATCAAACGCCTTACCCACCAGTGCTGGTAATTCTTCAAACATGTAAAAACGACTAGACCAAGAACATAAATGGTTTGTTGATTACAAACAAATTTGGAACGTTTTAATTCCAAGAACGAGCAAAAACAAATTCTTATATATCAAGAAACTGAAACAAGAATTGAATACTAATTCATTAGCAATTGAAATATTTCCAAAATATCAATTTCATTATACTCGTAACACTAAGAAGAAAAAAATAACACCACGAAATTCAGTGTTGTATGATAAGAATCCTGAGAAGTTGACGCTCATAATGATTATATTACTTTTTGTAATTAAGATAAAAAATTGACCAATTTTGAGCTGAATTGCTGCCATACCTTCATGACAGGTTGACTAGAAAAAAAATCTTGCCAAAAGTGGCGTAGTTGAAGGAAGGTCCAAAAGACCTGAATACCTTTAGATCTTTTACCACAAGGTCAGAATTTACAACAATGCAAGAAATTCATAGATATGATTGCAACAAAATGGCTTATAATTCTCTAAATAACAAATCAATTCAGTTAATATGTTTTCTGGACTCGTTATATATCAATTTTTAACTGCTATAGCAACAGCATATGCGCTCATTATATTAAACTCAATCTTGTTTAACAAGTGACTAAAATATCTGGTTAACACTAACCTCATTCTACTTCCGTATTCATTTGTTACTTTCTATAAATACTTAACATAGTTGGTGAAATTGGACATAGCTCTCTTCTCAAGAAATAATTGAAGTTTCAACATTCCAGGATTCAATAAGTAACCACATCATCCTTTGTAGTTATGTATCAGAATCTCTGTAATGGAAATCAATTCTTAGCATCTCTACCACCAGCTGCTCAAATCAAAGAGGGGAGGATAGTGATGATAAAAGCTACCCCATATATAATTATACGTTACACTAATATGCTTTGCATTCCATTCTGTTTCTTTTCATAGCATTGATGGTTGTATAGTTTATACATTTAATTGATTCATACATTCGTCTCTAAACACTTCGGTAATTGTAATATTGCATTAACGATCTGCAACGTGCATTCTCATAAACAGATCTTAGTTTCAATTTATTGATTTATGATGTTGACATTTCTTGGTTACCACACTGGTAGTTTAGGTCCACATCAAGAATTCTCAAAAGAGCTTCTAAGAATGATAGCACCCTAGGAAATCCAGTTTATCGTGTAAAGAATAAACAAATAATGTGTCAAACTTCCATATCTTACTTAACCATGTTGTATATGCCAAAATCAGTCATATAGTATGTTAATAACATTTTTTATCATTCATTAATTTTTTTAAGTTTTCTATCTTTTCATTTTCATTATATATCGCACTATGTTCTCCATTTATATTAATTTCAACTCTTAATCTAAATCTCGGTTACTAAAATTAATTAAATCAATAATACTGCCAAGCCAACGTAAAATGAGTCAACTGATTACTAATGTTAACTCAACATAAAAAACCAGATTACTGATGTTAACTCAACATAAATCAAAAGAAGTCTCCTGCCGAATCAACATCAAGTTAAGCCAATAAACTATTGTTGTCTAGCCAACATCAAGTTAAACCAACATGCTGTTGTTGCCGAATCAACGTCAAGATAAACCAATAGTTTATTGTAAAACAGGTCAACGTCAAGATAAACCAATAGTTTATTGTAAAACAGGTCAACGTCAAGTTAAACCAATATTCTACTATTTCTATATCTTCGTTGAACCAATAGATTTATTCTATCAAACCTACATGCAGTAAGCCAGTAGATATATACTGTAGATTCAACATCACGTCAAGAAAATACTCTACTGTTGCCAAACTAATGTAAAGTTAAGTTAATAGATATATACTGCCAACCCACCATCAAGTTAAATCAACAGGTAACTGCTGTCAAACCAGCATAAAGTTAATAAGCTACTACTACCAAACCAAAATTAAGCCAATAAGTTATTATAATCGAGACAGCATTAAGATAAACTAATATGTTATTGCTATCAACACAAGATCAAATTACCACAATATTCTACTGTTTCAGAATCAACTTCAACTTAAGCCAATATGCTAATAACACCAAACGAAGGACAAGTTAACCTGTTCAGTGCCGTAGACGAGATAACTCGTCTAAGCCGATCGGTAACACAGTGCCACGGACGAGTTAATTCGTTCTCAATAATACCTAACTTCAACGCTAGATGTTAGCATCATACATGCATTTGACCTACTTATAAATTGTTTCACTTTCGATCCAAAATGGCGTCACGAAAAAAGTTACAAAATGAAGAAGCATTACAGTTGTATTTTGAACTTGGTTCGGAGTTTGTAGATAACAGTGGCGATTCAGAAGATTCGGATTTTGAAGATTCTTTGAAAAATACGGAAATACAAGGCTCAGATGTAAGTGAAGATGATGATAACTGGCCATCAACCAGCACTGGTAAACGGGCGATAACACCAGGAAGTAAACGTAAAATTGCAAATCGTGGTAAGAACAGTTCCAAGAAAAAGTGTCCTAATGACAGTGATTGGAATGCTGAATCCTTTGCTGCTCCAGTAATAAATCTTTTCTCAGGAAATCATGGTGTCTAGTATGACGATTTGAACCAATACTTAAAGCCCTTTCATTGTTTCCAAAAGTTCTTCTCTCCCACAATTGTTAACCATATTGTAACAGAGACCAATGTAGAAACTATGATGGCCTACGCTGATTTGAAAGAACATTCTAGAGTAAAATCATGGAAGCCAACTAATGAGAAGGAAATTTATAAATTATGGGTCTGATAATGCTAATGGGCATAGAAAGAAAACCAACTATTTTCATATACTTCAGTACTGATCCTTTGCTTGCCATACCCATTTTTGGTCAATGCATGCCAGAAAACCAGTTTCTTTTGCTCCGATGCTACACTTTGCTGAAATATTGTTGACCAACAACAGCACAAGATATAGCCCATTATTGTCCATTTACGGAAAAAATTAGAACCTCATATGTACCAAACGAACATGTTTGTATTGACAAATCTTTGATACTATGGAAGAGTCGACTGGAATTTCGACAGTACATTCCATCTAAAAGGGCTAGGTTTTAGTCAAATGTTATGAGCTATGTGAAAGTGTAACAGGCTTTGTATGGGACTTTTTCATCTACACTGGTGCTATTACACAGTACAGCACTAAAGAGGGCGGACAGGGCAAACGTGTTGTACGCACATTGATGGAACCATTGTTTGGACAAAATTATAAGCTCTATTTGGATCGTTTTTTTACAAGTCCCACTTTAGCGAAGTCATTGCTTGATGGTGACACTTATTTGTGCGAGAGAGTAATGAAAAATCGAACTGGGATGCCGAAATGTTTCACAAATATCCAAAGGGGAGAAATGGAAATGGCACAAAAAGACACCATTGGTGTTTTACACTGGAAGGATAAGAGGGACATTTTCATGTTGAGTACAATACATGACAATACCATGCAAAACACTGGAAAGATCAACCGTGCTACTGGTACAGCTATTGTAAACCAAAATGTGTCATTGATTACAATCGTTATGTGGGAGGGGTTGACTTATGTCACATGTGTGTTACATGCTTATCCGAGTATACGCAAGGCTGTCAAGTGGTACAAAAAAGTATTTTTTTCACATGATGGATATAGCAGTGTACAATGCTTTGGTAGTTTACAAATCACTGGGAAACAACCTGTCTCTCCTGGAGTTTAGACTCGGTGTCATCTGTACCCTGATTGAAGATTACCACACCCAGCTCCCAAAATTCACCGAAGGCCGATCTTCCTTGGAAAACCCCCCTTCGCCAAACAGAACGTCACTTCTCAACATTTATTCCCCAAACAGATAAGAAAAATTACCCCACTAGAAGTTGTGCTCTGACAAATCCACGAGGAGGGAAAGCAGATATGAATGTACTGATTGCAAAGCGGCTCTTTGTGTTGACCTCTGCTTCAAAACATTTCATACAAAAGTGAATTATTAAATGTGTCATGTATTTTAATACCCAAAAATGACATTTTGTGCATTATTGTTTCATGTTTTGTACATATTTCTTCATTTTGTGTACTACTATAAGTTTGGCTTAAAGAAAAAATAGTATTTGTTGCTTATTTCCTTTGTTTTAAAAATTATTCAATTTTGCTGGAAAAAAAAAACCGGCATAGGAGTTGCCGTAGCAGTTGAAATACTTGACAGTCAACAGGTTAAAACAACAGCCCACTGCGACCTAACCAACAGCCAACGTTAAGTTAACCCTACCTGCACGAGTGTGGGTCTGAGTTTTCAGTTATTGATTTTGCTCTAAATTGCTGATTTAGCGATATTTTGTAGTTAAGTAATAGAAATACCAGACACAATATACAAAAATACTGAAAAAAAACTGTAGATGTACATTTTGGAAATTCTAGAAATTATGCAATGTGCAAACTGTATGTTAGACAAGGGTATTTAATAGTCATAAAAACATCACCCTGCGCTTCGACTTGTTATGATCTGATTTATACTGATGTCATCAATTCACAGATATCTCTTAAGAACAAACACTGTTTTTTAACAAGACTTAATTTTTGTGTACGTCAGACTTGTACTTTTTTATTAAAAGCTTGCCAATTTCGTAAAGATACACTCAGGAATTTCGGAATTATTTTCAATATTTCTTTTCTAATACGAACTCGGTCCAATGCCTGGCTGTTTGTAATTAAACACCGGGGGCTATCTGTACTCTGCCCATCATGGGTATCGAAACCGGTTACCAATATTGTACGTCCGCAGACATACTGATGTATCACTGGGGGCTCGGTACAATGGATCGACCTCATGCACATTGGATTCAGGAAGCATGATACTATTACCGAGCCAACGTTGAGTTAAACCAATATATTACTGTTTCCAAGTCAAGGTCAGTTAAAGGTCAACATATTAGTATTGCCAACCCAACGTCAACTAAAGCTAATACGTTACAGTTGCCGCACCAACGATAATTAAAGGTAATATGCCAAGGCAATAGGCTTTATTACATATTATAATTTATCTCGAGCGAGCCAATTTATTATGTTATGTATTACGATTTCAAAGAGGCATAAATTTTTATTTTAATTTAGAAGTTAACTGAATGTCAATATGTATCAAATTTGTGATATTTGCCAACAAGATTGATACACACAGTTTTCTTACTTAACAAAATATATTTGAGATACAAACAATAATACAGTTTATAACATCAGTTATTACAAACAATGATTTATATAAAAAAAGTTTTACAAATTACAAATAATATTGCGTCTCCAATCTGGTCTGGAACTGAGTATTTTATCGACGGTTCACGATGCGTAAATTAGTTTCTAGATCAGTATAGTTTACTTAATGAGAAGCTAGCTAGCTCTATTTCTGGCTGGCCTTACGCCCTTTACAAATTGACTTTTCACTGAAGAAGATATCTAATGTTCTCGTAGAAATACTAACGTCCGAAGTTAATTATTTGAAGTTGAACGATTTATAGTATTCGAAATCTACAAATGTTTCTGTTCAAATAACTGTAGTTTCCAGCAAACCAACAATATAACATTGTCTCTTCACACGTCGATTTATAAACTTTAAGGCGAGATTCTCGGAAATTCAGTTGCCAATAATATTGGTAATCACTAGTATTTTGCATACACAAATAATACATTTTTGATTCTTACGCTCGAAAACCTCCTATAAATTTAGTAAATAAG
The DNA here is from genome assembly GCF_004210375.1 of Tachypleus tridentatus. Lineage (NCBI taxonomy): Eukaryota > Metazoa > Arthropoda > Merostomata > Xiphosura > Limulidae > Tachypleus > Tachypleus tridentatus. The sequence goes on from NC_134833.1 coordinate 94,771,866, forward strand.
CTAGAATTTCACGATACACATGTAACATTAGTAGTTACACGTATTTCTAAATAAATATATTTAATTAAAATAAACATCAAAATTAAAATGAATATATAATAGAAAATCCCTTAGAACTTCTACTAACGAAACCACGTTAAGTTAAACAATTATGCTACTATTAACGAACCAATGTCAATATGCTACAATTGCTAAGCAAACGTGAAATTAAGTCAGTATATTGTTTCTGCCAAAAAATTGTCAAATTGAACTTGTGTGTTACTGTTACCAAGACAATATCTAAATACGTAACTGTGCAACTATCTCAAGTTCAGCCGGTATGTTACTTTTGTTTTCATACAAAGCCATTACAAAGTTCAATCAACTTTATAAAAGGCTAATTAGTAGACTGGAAAATTAAAAGTTTAATTATGTTGTATTGGGCCGGATGTGATGTAATGGTTAGCTGAAACTATAGATCCAAGGGTTCGTGGTTCGGTTTCCGTTTCCGAAAATACAAACTTTGTACTTAGGGGCCGTGATTACACTAAAACAGTGACAGTAAAAGTCCAATATACGGTCCGACAAGAGTTTGCGGAGGATACTGTTGACAAACAACCTTTATGCTATTCTATCAGATCAAAATTATGGATAACTATGCACAGATACATCTTGTTTAGCTTTGCGCGAATTTTCTAAGAATATTTTCTTTTATGACTGCAATGCCTGTAAGCAGCATCATAACGGATGTCAAACGGCGCCGACTTAGGCCATTGAAAGAGATCAATTACACCTCCTTCTAGTAGCCTAGTGCTGGAAACTCCGGTTCATAATTTATAGGGATTTGGAATCATACCAAATCCTTTGAAACGTAATCCGCTCTTTGAGGTATTAGGGTGTGTGCTATACGAACGACGTTCATTTCCCACTATTCTATCATATGAGGGTAGTTTAAGAGTTGGCGGAGAGTGCTGTTGACAAGCTATCTTCTCTATAACCTACCAGTTTAAATATAGCGACAGCTATGAACAAATAGTCCTTTTACATCTTTGTTAGGAGATTCTACACAAACAAGCAACAAAACCTCGAAGTCTTTTTAACAAACGTGAATACACTTAAATTGAAATAATTGCGTTATTTATTCAAAAATACGCAACACACATTTTATTTTAAATTAAGCATACATAACACAATATTTTAATTTATTTACACATAGAACAATTTATTTTCGTGTATAACTAATGTTTGTAGAGGAAGCGTAAAGAAATAATCCATGCACTGCAATTTAATGGTTAATTCGACCCTAATATAAAGAATCAATGTAGCGACATTTCTAAGTGCATTTCTTTATTACGGGCAATAAAACTGTCTTATTATGACACAACTCCTTGTAAAACACGTCTAGTTTGTACGAGGTTAAAGTGATGTTGTTTTATGGCAACACCCCTGAGACTTGTAGCATGATCCTATCTAACGTAATGATAATTACTCACTTTTAAAACTCCTTCATAAAGCCATTCGGGTAAGAACATCAACTTCTCTAAGTTTTTGTTGTCTTGGCATCAAAGGATGCTTCTTAAGACACGATTATCCAAGTTTCTATGCAATTAGCCTCTAGACATACATGAAACAAAACCTATTAAAACCCAATGAAGTTATTTAGTACAAGGGAAACAGTTTCAGTTAGTTCTGTCAGTGTCTAATATACAGATTTGCCGAATTATTTTAACTGCAAAAATTTTCAGTTCAGCTATGTTTATTTACATTGACCATTCACTAAATTATAAACTTGAACAGCTTTAAAAACACTTCATTATTTCTTGTTCATTTAAAGGCATGTTTAGATTATTTTCTGCATTAAATCTAACGATTCCTCAAAACTACAACTTGTAGGACTGCTCGTTCAATTTTTGTTTCCATCAAACACACGTACCACAAGGGCAAAAGAGTGAGAGAGCTTGCATGACCAACTGGTCAGATTACCTGTACTATGAATCCTCAGATTCCCTTTTCGCGAACCGTTGTAGCAAAAACGTCTTCGGAGATTTGGTACTATGGATGAGCTATAAAACCCACAGTCAAATCATACTATTCGATCAGACAAAAATAGCCCGAAACTTAACCGTAGATGTTATTAACTAAGTTTCTTTCATCTAGTTTCTCAATGAATAATGAAGGTATGAACAGATAACACTTGTTTATATTTGCGTAAAATTCCGAAACAAACAAACAGTAAAAAGTGGTATAGTAATTTTAAAGTGACAGAAATTCATTCAGAGTTAGTATAACCACTGACGACAGTAACTGGACAATCTACAGAATATTATTATTATCATTTATTCTGAAGTCATGTTGATTGTAAACAATGTTTTATATTAATACTTTCTTTTTAAATTCTTAGGAAATTTTATTATCCTAAATATAAGAAATTCACGAGTTTCTGTGTCAGTTCTCGTAAATCATGCGTTAAATAGAAACATCAACACCACTAAAAAATTCTTATCGTCAAAAAACTATTTTTTCAAGATAAATAACATGGCGTTTATATAGTCTCCTGCTAAATCTGCGACAAAGTTCATGTTAGTGAAACGGATAGAACTTTAGGTATTAGATTCGCGTAACACAAAAATAATGTTAAAAATAGTCATAGAGATAATGTAATTTTTCTACACATAAGATAATTTAATCATAAAATAACCTGGAATCAGTCACGACAATGCAAAGAATTAAAAATTATGTTAAAAATAATTATGAAAAGTTTGTTAATTCAAAGGTTACAAAAATTAAATATATCTGAAGATCACTTTAAGGTGATTACTATTCTGACGTCATATGCCGTTCAAGAAATTGAAACTTTTGTTATTAAATATGCAGTCTATGTGTTTTTACCACAAACGAATGTTGGATTAAAGATGGCATATAAAATATCGAAACTAGTCTCCATTTAAATTTTTTATTGGTCCGTTAGTGTGGCTTAAAACTTCATTATAATAACTTTACATGGTACTGTGTATTTACCTATTTTTATCAAGAAACAACTCCATAATACAGAGAGCTGCTACAAGGCTATAGATTCCTTGGATAAGCATGAAAGATGTAAAAAGACAAAATCTAGCCCCATGCAACTTCAGTGTGGATATCTGGAAGATCCTAAAAGATGCCCTGGAGAAACAGTGAAGAAGGTTGCAAAATTATTTTAAAAGAACCGCCTCTAACAACGGGAAAAGAAAAGAATTAGAAGGTTTGAATTTTGTGCAAAGCTACATGAGAGCTATCTGCGCTAGCCGTCCGTAATTTAGAAGTGTAAGACTAGAGGGAAGGCAATTAGTCATCACCACCCACCGTCAACTCTTGGGCTACTCTTTTACAAACGAATAGTGGGATTGGCTGTCACATTATAACGTCTCCATGGGCCAGTCGAGCATCAGACCATGCCAGCCAGAATTAGAAGGAAGTATCATTATATTACTTTTGATACGGGATGTACAATACTTGTTTTCTGTCACCAGAGTCAATACCAAGATAATATCAGAACTGTCGTCTTCGAAAACAAATGTAAACAACAATTTTGAGTCAGAAAAACAATCATCTATTCAAAATATATTTAAAATAAGACACTCATAGCAGTGAAAAAAAAATATTATATTTAACAATAACTACAACAGAGTATAAAAAATTAATATTGAGACTCACCGTTTTGTTAATAGGTTGTTATTTTCGTACTGCAAAGCTCTATCCACTGCAGAAAATCTAATTTCTGATTTTGCGTTGTAAGTTCGTAAACTTACTGCGGATCCACGAGAGAACTTGCTAATAGTTGTAATACACTGATAGCGAGCAAAAACAAATAAGATGATAAATTTCAAATGTGTAAATGATGAAAAAATTCAGACTTTCGACTTTATTACTGAAACCTGAGCCTAAACCTAAACCTAAACAAACTTATTAAACAGTTTACTTATGTAAAGAGTATAAAGTATAATAGCTTTTCGTATGCGAAAACCAGTTCTGTTTATTTTTACTCAAACTGAAAAATACAACTCTAAATTAATCACTGTCTTTACTGTATAAGGTGTATAAAGTACAATAATGTTTTCTACAATAATCAGTTTTCATTATCCAGCGTGAAAAATATAGCACCTATTTCAATCGTTGTAATTGATATTGTTCATAAATGTTTCTTTATAATGATTTTTTTTACTATCGTTGCATACCAAATTTCACAAAACGAGCCTCTGTAATAGATGTAACGAATATAGTGTAGTTAAAATACTATTATTGTACGTTCGTCTAATTCTTGAAGATCCCTAAAGGACTAAGTTAAGAATGTATTGTTAAAAATATATTAGGCCTGACATAATATCATATGACAAGATAGAATTAATTAAAATCATGTTTCGTCAACTTGTGAAAGATGTTCTCACCACAACAATTGTTCTCGTAACAATTGTTAATAAGAAACAGAAAATTAATCTCTAATATAATATTTTTCTACGCTCATATAGTATTTCATATTGCAAGTGTTATTAAATATATATTATTGTTACGTTACTGTAACTGTTGGGATTATTCTGTCACCAAGTTAAAACCAAAACAATATGGCCGAGCTATCATCTTCTGATACAAAAACAAACAATATTTAAAGCAAGAAAAATAACAACCAATAAAAATGTGATAAATAAGTTTGATATCAGTGTAAAAATATTACTTTAACAGTAACTGTAATAGAACATGAGTTAGTTAAAATTGCTAACACTGATTATTACATTCGAAACATCATATTTAAACTAAGTACGTGTATGATTATAAACTATCAAGTTATTTTGGTTGATTTTATAAAATCAACCATCACTCATGAATACTCAGCGGTACTTTTAACTTCTCTCTTTAGGTATTAAAAATCTGTATTTCTCTGCGTCGTATAAACTTTATATAGAATCGCTATACAATAACAACCCGTTAAAAAGAATCTCATTCATGATGACGAGAAACTCACTTAAATTCAGTAAAACTGTATTCTATAGACGGTTATATGAGTATTAAAACTTTAATTAAAGTAAAGTACAGAATAAAATTTCGACCTGAGATCTTCTTCAGGTTAACAAAGATGATCATAGAAGGTAGAAAACTTGTTCTGTACTTTATTTTAAGGCCCGGCATGGCCTAATGGTTAAGGCACTCGACTCATAATATGAAGGTCGCAGGCTCGAATACCTTATCACCCCAAAAATGATCACCATTCCAGCTATGGGGACGTTATAATGTTACGATCAATCCCACTACATTAGTAAATGAGGAACCCAAGAGTTAGCGGTAGTTGGAGATATCTAGCTGCCTTCCCTTTGGTCGTACTCTGCTAAATTGGGAACGGCTAGTGCAGATATCCATAGTGTAGCTTTGCGTGAAATTCAAACCAAACAGATTTCATTTTAATATCCATACCAGCCGTCCTTAGAATACAAAAGGAGTAACTGATTTATGTATGAACTTGATATTTGACGATTTTGAAATATAGTTGTTTTAATTAATGAAGTATTTCATTGTACAACAGAAGAATAACATTTTATGTTTCAAAGAATTTTTTATGACTAATTAAAATGTGTAACAATACTATATTAGCCCCTTTCTTATTTTTCTCTCCTACTAAAATAAATTATGGTTACTGTTATGTTCTGATGAATTTAAGCCGATTTTCTTTAAAAGTTATATTGATAACACATTTGTAATTTCCAAACGTAAGTTCTATTTTCGAACGTTTTTTACAAAGTTTGAATGGAAATGTCTAAATATAATAAAGATTCCTCTTGAAACTTAGAATCACCTTAAACTACAGTTTTTGGTTCTCAAAGTGTTAAATCGTAAGATAAAGGTATGTGTCTTATTACCATGAACCTTTTTTTTCAATTTTTTATTTCAACTACAGAAGTTTCACAACACCGGATTTCAAGCATAATTTAATGGTAATGCTAGTTCTAAGAACTGTTGTTTCATACAGAATTATTTTAAGAACTGTTTGCCTGAAAACTAATTAGCACGATTGTGAAGAAATATTTATCAAAATTTAAACCCCTTTCCAAAGCACAACTGTTACATGTACATGATTTTGTTTGAATTTCGCGCAAAGCTACATGAGGGCTATCTGCGCTAGCCATCCCTAATTTAGCAGTATAAGACTAGAGGGAAGGCAGCTAGTCATCACCACCCACCGCCAACTCTTGGGCTACTCTTTTACCAACGAATAGTGTGATTTACCGTCACATTATAACAACCCATACGGCTGAAAGGGCGAGCATGTTTCGTGTAACGGAGATTCGAGCCCGCGACATTGGGATTACGAGTCTAATGCCTTAACCACCTGTCCATGCCGGACCAAATTTAGATGAATTACCACTAAAGGTAATCTTACTGTGTAAGGTATCTTGTATGTTATAAACTGACTAGCAACAAGAATAAAACATTGGACAGTTTAAAATCTTCGTATTCACAAATTTCGCTGAAAGTCGTCTTTATACCTCAATTGCGCATTAACTAAAGGATTTTTCAAGGTAAATATACTGTATCTGTCCAAAACTATGAGAGGCATAACTTTTTTACAAATTTTGTGGAATATTTGAACTTCTTCGTCGTAATTTGTACATGTTTTGGACAAATGAGGAGATAAAGTTCTGTTTTGTCCTCTTCTTTCTTAGAACTTCACATTAATATGTCATAAACAAGTTGATATTGGATTCACAGGACGCCAACTAGCGGTTTGAAACAAAAAACAATTAAAACCGAAGGAAATTACAATATTTATATACATTCAGACAACATTTAAAGAAATACCTTGCGATAACGAAAGACTTCAGCATTCTTTTCTCAACAAAGAGAACGAAAGAGCTTTACAAAAAAGGGTACTTTATTAATTGGATATTTTTATAAATTCGTTATTTAACTTGGATGCTCTAGACTTGTTAAAATGTTATTGCTCAACACGTTTTATCAGTATTATTTTCAAAAATGTCTTTTAAGAGTGCGAGTAAAAGTGAAAACATTTCAATGAATTTTAAAACGTATTATCGCATACAAAACATGTACGTGTTGTTAGATATATCAAGTTATTCGTACTTATGTTTTTACTCCTACAAAGGGTAAAGGTGCATTGTTGGCACGTAAGTATATGTTTTTGTTTTATTTCTTAAAGCTACTGTGTTCGTTGCAATAAAGAAAAACCAGAAAAGATAAGGCTTCCAGTTTAAGAAGCAAACAATGTTGTGAAAAGGTTGTGTTCTTTATTTAATCAATATTTTGTAACATATCTATTATGGAGAATGTAAATACCCACCTTTGTTTGTACATCCTTTATTTCTTATCTAAATGAGCTTTCTGTGCTGGTACTAATTATAGTGGTTCCATTCTTCCAAGTGAAATGTTTACAGATACTGGCAGAAGATGTTAAAGGACCTTTTTCTAACAACATAGCCATATTTTAAATTTGCACACTCTGACGAAAAAAAATGTCTATAGACAAAGTATATTTATTAACTTTATGATCTGAATAGGTTAAGAAGTTGGATTGAAGATTAGAACCTAATAAATGTACCGTTCAAATATAAAATCAATAAAGCTGAAGAACAAGCGCATTGTTATTTTTTAATAATTTACCATACATTTCTCTAAAGTTTGTATTTTGATAAGGATTGCTTGTTGAAACCCAAGTAATGTCAAAGGTATTCCATCTAGTATTAGATTTCTCTGTTAAATATAATGTATAATATCCAGCAATTCCACTATATAAATATTTATCGAAATATAATATACAAATTGGCTGTAAACGAAACACCAGTTTAAAATAATTCTGTCTCTGCAGAGGGTTGTCATATTACTGCGCCAAATACCCGAGATTAACTTAGAGTTTATAAAGACCTCTGTTACATAATTCCATTAGATTATCAGTGTTTAAATCTTAAAAGATGAAACTAGTTTTTATTAGCTCTATCAGTATTACAATTCTGATCGTTGTAGTCGTTATTATTAATATTATTCTGATCACTGAAGGCGGTATTACAGTTTTGACCATCACTGTCATTATTACAGCTCGGATCATCACTATTGTTACTACAGCTCAATTCACACAATCACTTTAGTAGTAGGTTAGTCTTATGGTGTAGTATCATCTAGAAATGATACAATGTTTCTGTTATTTTTTTGGTTGTGTGTGTGTGTTGCAAGTTGAATAATATGTTATGTAATTTCTGAACAATGCAATAAACTTCCTATCTTTGATTCGTCTTCACAAATAGTATAGGTCAGTGTAGGGGCATGACGAAGTGTAACATAAAAGAATTACATTTCTTCCACTGTTGCCATCCATACAAGCAAGTTTTGTGTAGAGACCCCGCTTACAAAGGAATCAGGAGTTGAACGAGAGATACTGCAGAAAATGCTCATTTCGAGGAACTTGTAATTAACTTCGCTGATTTTAGTATGCACGAGCGTATTCTAGAGGTTAGGATGCCGAAATGTGGAGCGATATGCCCGCCGTTCGAGACTCCAACTGTGAGCGCTTTGTGGAAGTGACAATCATTTGATTCTATTATTCAGTTCAAGAGTCAGGCAAAACCACCTTTTTTGTGACGTAGGCTTACTGAGTTTTGACTTTCTTCTCTTTGATCAGTTATTTAAAAATTAGGCCTGCCATAACTGGACACTAGTGAAGCCACATACGTTTAATGTTACGTTAATTACTGTTCTACAAGCAAACGTCATAATTTAAAATAAAACAACGGTAGTTAAATGTAGTTTCATACCTATATAGTTAGTTCAACCCAACGAAAACAATGCTTAAACTGAATTATTCAAATGACAGCACGTCCGCCTCATATCATGCAGAGGATTGAGAACGTTATATTAAAATAATCTTGGATATGCAAATGAGCTAGTCATGTGATAGCCACAGCAAATATATATATAGTACAATGTTTCAGAACTACATTTTGTTGTTGTTTGACATACAGTTGGCAGAGCAATGTCAATTCGAGAATTGGTTATTCTTTTGAAAGCCAAGTAACAGCACTTCCTAACTCAAGATATTCATATACTGAGATCATTAAAACATATTCCGGTAAGAGATGTGGAATATCCAATAGAGATAATTCCAGATATCTAATGACATCAAATGATAAGGGAATATACATCAACTTGGAGCACAAGAACCAGACCAAAGAAGCTCTGGAGTAAGAGTTTACATGGTCGGCAAAGTGCGACATCTTGAAAAAGCTGAGAATCAACAAAATAAAGGTCAGATGTGAAAACTGAACCAGGCAACAGTACGCAGTATAACCAAGAAGGATATCCACCTCACAAGTTACTGCCAAGTCGTACACGTTCAACCGTCAAATACCTCAAACAGTTGGTGAATTAAACAGAAGACACAGTGGTCAAGTCCTTGGACTTTTGTGCAATCGGACTGTTTGAATGTATACTAGAAAACCGTTTTACTTGTACAGTAGATAGAGCAGGGAAAGCTTGCCAGAAGAGGTATACTTGACACATTACAATTTAAGCATGCAACAGAGCCCTTTTTCAGAGCAAACTACGCTACAGGACTACTTTGTTTCTCATAAAATTGAGTGAAATTAAAATACACTCAATACAAACTAGGAAGTAATATAATAAAAAGTACACAATCTCATAGATATTTTAAAACAATTACAACAATATAATCGAGTGTAGATCAGTGGCTCAGCGGTAAATCTTGAAGGTGGTAGTGGTAGTAGGGAATTGACTTTTATCAAAGTTTAAACCTATTTCAATCTAGAGTCTGCTTTAGACCTTTTTTAAAATTATAACTTTTCGAAATTGTTTATTTATTTATTTTGGCGCAAGGCTACATGAGATCTGTCTGCACTAGCGATCCTTAATTTTCCAGTGCTATCTTAGAGGAAAGGCAATTTCTCATCACCACCCACCAACAACTCTTGGGCTACCCTTTTGCCAACGAATAGTGGGATCGATTGTATCCATAATAACGTCCTTACGGCTGAAAGGGCGAACATGTTTGATAATAGAAAGTGCCATCTTCACATATTTCAGTTCAATAATAAGAAATGTCATCTTTAGGTATTTAAATTTAATAATAAAAAATGCCAGTGAGCTATTTATGCTGTCGCCACCACAAGTATTGACACTCGGTTTTCAGCATCATAAACCTGTTGTCTAACCGCTGAGCCATTATGAGCGTTAACAGCGATTTAAAACATAATCACTTTAATACTGATATGAAATATACTTTAAATAGTACATTTAATTTGTTATTCACATTATGAGGTGTATATTTATATTGCGTTCTGATTATGAAGGTTGGTTTGTTTTTAATTTCGCGCAAAGCTACACGAGGGCTATCTGCGCTGCTCTTCCTAATTTAGCAGTATAAGACAAGAGAGAAGGCAGATAATCATCATCATCCACCGCTAACTCGTGGGCTACTCTTTTACCAAAGAATAACTGGATTGACCGTCACACTATAATGCCCCCATGACTGAAAGAATGAGCATGTCTGGTGTGACGGGGATTCAAACCCACGAACCATATCGGGACTGATCAGAAGTTAATGCTAAGTATAGCATAAGAGAAGTTAAATAACTTAGTTTAAAATAAAAACTAAGTGGATTCATTTAAGATACTAGAAGAAAACTGACAAATATTTGTTAAAATATCACATTTACCGGTCAGACACTTATAAATGTATCAATCATCGTTGCATATGAAATAGCAAAAAAATATTTGACTAAATCAGCTTTTTGAAACACGAAAGTACTTGGTAAATGAAGTTTAATTGAATTTCAATGAAGTTTCATGCATTTACAGTATCTTAAAAGCCCTCTTATGTCATTCTTGTCATTTTACATTGAAACGTAATTTCGTCCCTTTTCTCTAGTGAGACAACATAATTCGAAGATTTTCAAATTAGCAATGTTTGATGCGGATATAGTTTTAACATTAACGTAGCAACTGTGTCTTTCCTTAGTAAAGTTTTTCCGACACTTCTGACAGAGTTTGATGTTTGCAATATTTGTTTCTTCGTTCCTTCAGTGAACGTATTTTAATGTAATACGACACATTACCACTGCTGACGAAACGATAATGTTGAGCTAAGCGGCCTGGCTTTACTCGGTCGAATAAAGTGTGCACTAAACTTTACTGTCTGTATTTTGTTTGTTTGTTTGTTTGTTTTAATTTCGCGCAAATCTGCAATACGGTTTGCGCAAGTGGCCATCCTTAGTTTAACAATATAAGACTAGAGGGAAGGCAATTAGTCATCACCACCTACCGCCAACACTTGGGTTACTCTTTTACCAACGAATAGTGGTATTAACCGTCACATTATAGCGCTCCCACGGCTGAAAGGGCGAGCATGTTTTGTGCAACAGGGATTCGAACCCGCGACCCTCAGTTTACGAGTCGAACGCCTTAACCCACCTGGTCATACCGGGCCTATTGTCTGTATTAAAGTACGTTTAAAATATAAACAAATATTAAATGAAACAGCCGAACAGGGGAATGTGATTAAAAATCTAGATTTGTTTTTGTTTGTTACCAGAAATAATTATTCGAATTTTACAATACAGAGTTTGTAAATCACTTCTTGCTTTATTCAGTAGCAAATTACTGTAAATATTCATAACCGATTGGATTCTTTTGTGCGAGTTTATTGTGCAAGCAGCTGGATTATAAAATGCAAAAAACATCAGCGTTTACTGTGGTTGGTAGAGAGAAAAAGCAACATATTGATTTGATGTAAAGAAAAGATTGCTTTATATCATAGTAAAACGACAGTTGTTCAGAATAGAATTTCCATCTCATTATTCCATTTGTTATAGGTAATCTATGCATTTAATTCGAATTTTGCTCAAATCACATTCCTGTAACGCCCACTTACTGTAACTAAGCCCCTTGTTTTAGTGGTTTCCTTCGTGTATTTTTTCAGTGTGTAATAAAATGACTGTAAAGCAGCCAGAGTGGGAACGAGGCTAACCTTCCTTGCTCGTGTAACGAAAGGCGTACAAAGAAAACGATCATTATATGAGGGAGGAGATCAAAAACAAATTTGTGAGTTATACACTTAAGTACATACTTTATCTATGACGAAAGAGCAACTGAGACTAATTAAACAATTTTTTTGTTTTAAGTTTTTAGAAGCTTAGTTTATTTTAGGCTGGAGCTAGACGACATTTTCAGTTCAAACTTGACTCATTTTACATTTGTTATTTCAAAACAAAATTATAAATTTCATTCCTTAAGAAAGCGTCGGGTTGAAATGAATGTCACTATAAGCACACATACAAACAAACATACACGTGACTAGTGACGTGCCACCAGCTGATCATCTCTCCATGAACACTTCATTTAATGTTGTTTTTTATTCTGTAGTTTAACTATTTAATATATATTTGTAAAAACGGCTTGTTTGAGTTGAGAAAATTATTTACGTAGAGGAGCGAACAACATTTCGACCTTAGATGTTTGAATATGCCCAAAATAAACCAATACAAAGGAACACCTTTATACCTATATTTAAAAAAAAAATAATAATAATAAAATAAATAATATAAAATTATATTTTCAAAGATCTGAACACGCCCTCTACATTCCTACACTTAGTTACACAACCCCCTTCAAACATGTGGTTTGCTACTGGTCAGTTACCTCTTTCTTTCTTTGTGAACCTGACGATGACCGAAGAAGACCGAAACGTTGTTCGCTCCTCTACGTAAAAAATTTCTCAACCCACACGAACCGTTTTTACATATATAATTTTCTCTACAAGTGGGTTTTCTCTACATCACTGATTATTTAAAATATATCCTAGCGAAACTACTTGCATTACTTTTGACTTTAGTTTCCGTTAGTTAAATCAAAAGCCAATGTTTTAGCTCAAAGGAAATATGTAAAACACAGTAAAGCCATTAAGTAGCCCTAAATTAAATTAGTACATATCATGAACAGTTTGACGGATATGGCTAGGTGGTTAGGGCGATCGACTCGTAATCTGAGAGTCGCGGGTTCGAACCTCCATTACACCAAAGATGGTCGTTCTTTCATTGGTAAAAGAGTAGCCCAAGAATTTGCGGTGGGTGGTGATGACTAGCTTCCTTCACTTTAGTCCAGTCTAGGGGCTAGGACAGATAGTACTCGTGTAACTTTGCCCCAAAATTAAAAAACAAACAAATGTCGAAGCACAGTAAGATTTATTGTGGTACTATAGCTGACATTGTGCATAATCATGCATATAGAAATAAGTTACACAATCGCTGTTATCAGTGTGTTCATTTAGCATTCACACAATCATTCTGTAGCTGATTACAAAAAGAAAGAACACTATTAAATTGGGAGCTCGTTGTAAAATAGATAAATAAGATTTTAGCAGTACCATTATTTACATTTCCATAGCAACAAAATTTTGATTGTGATCCTTGTTAAATCTACATGTTATTTTATCTTTGCGGTGCTTATTAGAATATAAAAGACACCTTGATTATAACAAAATCTTTACTTCTAGAACTAAATCTATATATTGTTGTACTTTTTTAATTTAGAAGTTTGTACTTTTAATTAGGCAAAGGGAGATTTGACATCACGTGATAAGCAAGTAGTTTAATTAACGCACAGAATTTCCTCCAAAGCTTTAAAACAGTTTCAGAAGTATATAAATTGCGAGTTAAGCGAGGATATATCAGTATTGAGTCTTCTAGTGTGACATTTAATCTGGAGTAGTTATTTATTAATTAACCTAGTTAGTTTGTTTAGCTTTGGAATATTGTCTTTGTTCTTGACAAAATTATAAAAGATACGTCGTACGTTGTGTATAACGCGAAAAAAGAGAAAAATAGAAACCGTTGCATTAACGTTCACTGCCGTTATTGGCTTACCAATAAAAACTAGTAATCTAATTCATATTTAAAGAAATAAAACGTTTTTGTCATAATTAAACGGATAAAGCTTTGAATTATTCTTAGTAACGAATAACTTAAGAGAATCTATCCAACAATAGAAACAATTATAACAATAATCATTGTTTGAAAACTTATTGGTAAAATATTAAAATACTTAAAAGTAAGAAACTACAGCAGATAGTGTTTGTTTGTTTTGAATTTCGCGCAAAGCTACTCGAGGGCTATTTGCGCTAGCCGTCCCTAATTTAGCAGTGTAAGACTAGAGGGAAGGCAGCTATTCATCACCACCCACCGCTAACTCTTGGGCTACTCTTTTTACCAACGAATAGTGGGATTGAACGTAACATTTTAACGCCCCCACGGCTGAAAGGGCGAGCATGTTTGGCGCGACGGGGATGTGAACCCGCGACCCTCAGATTACAAGTCGCACGCCTTAACACGCTTGGCCATACCGGGCCCAGCAGATAGTGAGCTACGATCTGTTGAGATAAAATTACTAATTTTGGATCATATGCCATAATTAAGCTCTTGAAGATTTGTTTATATTAAACTGTGTGAAATTCATGCAATTCTCTACAAGTTTCACACTATTGATAAAACTAGAAATTGCATTCAGTGAATATTTAAAAAAATTAAATCTAAAAATGAAGTAATAATTTTATTTTAGAGAGTGTCATATTATTAAACAATGTAAGAAAAAGAACACTTTTAAAACTTTCACATACACTTTTCCTATATAAGTGAAATCTTTTTAACTTCTAACTATTAAGAGCGAGGATACTTTCAGAAGTTTCTTACTCTCAACTGCTTATCATCTTTGGACGTGTATCAACAACAGAATAACCAACTGGTTACTAAATAAAAGACTTTGTCACAAGTAAACAATCAGTTGAACAGCTCAAGGTTCATATCGAGACTAGTCTTAGAGTTTCGTCAGATAAAGGGCCACCAATGGATTCCCTCAATCATCCACCCAAGAAATATGATAACTAGTGTTGATAAAGGACTAGAGTCATCCCATATTTGTATAATAAGTCAGAGAAAAAAACAAAAATATTGGGGAATGGAAAGTTCAGGGACAGTAAATGAGTAAAGAATGTTTTGTTGGCAAAACTTTTGGTTTTTTTAAATTTTGTTTCACAGATTTAATTGATGATTTAATGAGTGTAATCTCCATTTTTAATATTAATGTTGTTAATTGTCAAGGTTTAGATTAGTAGCAATTAAGAAAGTTCAATGTAACATTGTTTTCTTTGTGAAATAGAACTGTACCGGGAACTTACAACCCAGAAATGAAGCATTGATGTAAGACATTCTAAATTTCTATTTTGTTGTTTGGCAAGAAGGAGTTTTGACGTAACATGATGTGCATGGGTTAGTGACGAAAATCTTCTGGAAAGTGTATAAAAACAGTTGAGTCATATAAAAGATAAGTTCAAATAGAGTAGGTTAATTGGTAGTTTTCGAAACTTTTATTATATTTCATGAGTCAGAAGTAGAGAGGTACTATTTCAGTGAGATTTTTTAGTCACCTAGTACTGCTTTGACAGATAAAAATAAATGTTTTAAAAATAAATAAAATTATTATTTAAGCATCTACGAGCTCAAACCTATCGGAAAACATTTTGTTAAGCTAGAATTATTTAATTAATGAACCAGGTATTTCTCGGAAAATTTTAAAACACTTCAGTTTCCTTAAGCAATTAGAAAACAACTTAACATTGATGTTTTAATTACTCAAAGGAATCTGATTTTTTTTAACTAACCAATCTAGCTTGTTAATCTTGTAGTCGAAGAAATAAATGTTTTCGATATCATTAAATGGACTCAAAGTGAATTCTAAAAGTAGTACCTTTTGGATACTTGTCTCACTCATATATGAGATGTTTGTAGTTTTTATAATAAAGCCACATTGGGATATCCGATGTGTTTACCTAATTAAAACCATTAGTTTGTTTACGAAGGTTATGTTTTTGAGTAAAGCACTGCTTATAAGATATAAATACTTTTGACTATATAGCAAATGTAACGCCACTGTTACTTCTCAGGAACTTTCTTCTGAAAGATCCGGCATTTGGGACTTTTCTATTTTCTGCCTCTTTCGGATTCGTATTATTAAATTGCGAGTTTAACACACAACTCACTAACTCGAGGAAGTTTATGGCTGGAATAAAGAATTGAGGCTGAGGTTCAGAGTACATCCCAATGTTTAATATAACAATTTTTGGAAAACCGTACGGTATTATTGAAATATCTTATTCACTTTAGTAACTCTCTATTCAAATGTTACCAATCTAGGCTCAGTCAATGTACTTTTGAATCCTCGTTAGTACTATAAGTTTTACATCAAATTTCTAATTATGTTCTTCGATTCAAGAGAAGTAGCGTTGATTACTTGTGTGAAGCTCGAGCGAATAATATTCTCTAGACCTTGAGGGGGAGACACTGGCATGGTTGCTACGTGTATCATATCTTAGGTTCACAACTTCTCTAAGTAGCTTGACAGCAGATCTCTTTGACAGCATAAGCTCAACTCCATAACTGAAATTCTGACCAAAAACAGGAGTACTTATACCAGTTCTCTTTAGTATCCTTGCGACTTTCCGAAGACTTGTCACTTAACTGGACGACTTTTTTCAACTTATTATTTTTTCAGAACCAAAAAAATAAATAAATAAAGCTTCAATGATTAACTACAGTAGAAGACGATAACTCAACTGCCTATTGACATGTATCTTTTCTAGTCTTCTGGATATTATTCGTGCATCAAAATATTGACTAACCTCTTACTTGTAAGTTTGTTTGTTTGTTTTTCAATTAATATAAATAACTCTTATAACTTTATATCTGCTATGCCGGTGTCAGTCTGTTGATCTGATTTTCGTGTCCAGTCTCTGATGAAGTTTGCATCAACATTCTCACGATCTGCCGTATCAGTGTCGGTTGAAACATCTGTTCTCAAGTATATCCTTGAAAGACTTTTCTTTCAAAATAAAGCGTCACCAATGCATTAGCTAGTTTTTTTTAGTATTTCATCACAATGGTCTACACATGCTGTTCCAAGCATATATTTCTCTCTCTTCTTGAAGCATTGTAAACAACGAAAAATGTCTCAAAAATACCACAATGTTTCGAAAGAACGATAACTTATATAATTTATCTTTGCATTATTTCAAACTAAGTATGACCTGTTGACATCTAACGGTGTGCTTCAAACAGTGTGATTTTTAAGTGAGTATGGCTATTGTTCCACCCACCCTTGCTTTCTGTTATACTTGAGCTTTGATCCAATTATAGACTTGATTTTTGTTTGTTTGGTTAGAATTGGGCAAAAATGGGCTACACAATGGGCTATCTGTGCTCTGCCCGCCACGGGTATCGAAACCCGGTTTTTAGTGTGTAAGTCCTCAGACATACCACTGTGCCACTAGGGGGCTATAGACATGAATTTTGTTTTATCAATAGCTAATCTTTTCTAAATACTCATGAACCTTACAAAATTTAAAATCAGCGGTTTTGAGACTAGTCTGTTAGCCCAATCATTTACCAGTCAGATAGTTATAATGTATCAAATAACCAAAGTATGGCTATCGGAGCTTCTTATCTCACTTTCAACATCAGTCACCCTTATGATGTCATGTATTTCGTTAGAGTCAGGTAATTTTATTTCATAGATATATTTGTACTTAGTTATTAAAACAAAGCTTACAACAGAAAAAGTAACCTTTTATTTCGTTTCAACAATTACCAAGCTACAGAAAACACACGAAGCAGTAATGAATGGAATGATGGTCACACTCACTTTGAACCACCAAATGTCTTAATGTTATCTCGCTCCTTCCTACTTTGTTTCATTACTTTTTGGTGCTTCTATTTTTATTTGCTAATTCTTTGCTTATTTAAAAAAGTTTTACACTTGTATGTTTAAAACATTATTGTGCCCCTCGAGAAGAGAAAGGTTTTATTGTTTTCCAAAAACTTTCTGGAATTATTGTTTTATTTTTGTATACTTGGAAATAAAAATAACTTTTTATATAAGCAACGTTTAAATTGTTCATCTTTTTTTTGTTTGTTTTGTCATCATTGTTACCTCTCGGGCTCCTCTTTTACCAACGTATGGTGGGATTAATCGTAATTTTATAATGCCCACACGGCTGGAAGGGCGAGCATGTTTGGTGTGACGGGGATTAGAACCCGCTACCCTCAGATTACAAGTTAAGCGCCTTAATCGCCTAGCTGTGGATCATGGAAAGATCTATGAAAAAAAATAGAAAACTCGTTCGTAACAGTATTATTTGTTTGTTTTTGAATTTCGCGCAAAGCTACACGAGGGCTATCTGTGCTAGCCGTCCCTAATTTAGTAGTGTAAGACTAAAGGGAAGGCAGCTAGTCATCACCACCCACCGCCAACTCTTGGGCTACTCTTTTACCAACTAATAGTGGGATTGACCGTCACACATTAATACCTTCACGGCTGAAAGGGGGAGCATGTTTGGTGCTACGGGAATTCGAACCCGCGACGGTCAGATTACGATGTGAGCGCCATACCGAGTCATCGTGACAAACTGTGTGCCAACATAGTACAGTCTCTAAAATAGAAGCGTGCTTCTGTTGTTGTCTTCAAAAATCAGAATAGAAAACTATGATCGCCGGTAAAAGGAAGTGTAGGTTGGAACCCCGAATCTCTTAAGCACATAGTGACAATTATGCCTTAATTTTCAATTAGTAAATATATATATTTCTAAAGTATAACATTATGCTAAATAGTTGGGCAACAGACCCTTGAAATCAGAAAGATACGTTGTTCTTTTTTTAAATTATGTCATATTTCTAGCTTATTAAACTCCTTTCTCATGTAGACAGGCGTTGCTTAGATGTTAGGGTACCCTGATTGTGAATATGAATGTTCAGTCCCGTTGTCACTAAAATTTATTCGGGTCGTCGGGGACTTTGAGACGCTATAAGAATAGTGGTTTAACCCTACCAACATCCGTTATAGAAGAGTAACCCAAGATCTGACTGTAAGTGTTATAAATTAGAAATTTCCAATTTAGTCTAGAAACGGCTATGGCTAAACAATGCAAGAAAACTGTTTGATGTCTACCAATATGAAGTGAGATAGTTGCGTTAATGTCTAAGATTTATTTGTGTCGAAAGTGAATGTCATTAGGAGAAAAGGAGTGCACGTAACATGGCTCGATTTTATGATCATTTCACTTTTCTGTAATATAACTTTATTAAATCGTCTTCTCATCGTGTGTTATAAGACTGAAATAGGAGTTAACTTCGGTTTTTTGAAAGCTTCAAGTTGCTTCTTTTTGCTGTGAAGTCTTCTTATAGTTCAAGTCATAGTTCGAACTTTGTTTCAACCTTTGCAGCAAACTTCAGCTCTTGACATATCATTCATTTTTACTTTTTTATTTTCTTCACACTGTTTTCTCTGTGACGAGAAATTACAAGTCTTGTTGTTTAAAATTTAAAGCTTTCTGTCAAGTAACAGACATGAGAACAAACACTGACAGGAGGCTTCACGCTCTTTAAAAACCAAAGATGCTAACTTAGAATGGAAAACAAACAGAAGTTTTGGAAAGCTAACTTCCGATTTATCCGTATATAAAAAATATAATTTTGTAAGAAAGAAATGTCTTAATAAATTACTGCTGCCTTTGATCTTAAAATGGACAAATTCCAGTCATATATCCATTGTCTACCCTACGCAAAAGTCCAATTACATAACAAAATATTTTTTGCCGGTTTGCGGGACTTTTAACTCACTTTAATTATGATTTTTTTTTTTTAAATTGTCAAACTGCTTTATGTATTATAAAATAAGTTTAAACTTAGAGAGCTACACCATCGGCATTACTATATTATGCCCCCCCAGTGGCTCAGCGGTATGTCTGTGGACGTACAACGCTAAAAACCGGGTTTAGATACCTGTGGTGGGCAGAGCACAGATAGCCCAATGTATAGCTTCGTGCTTAATTCAAAACAACAAAACAATCACTTTATTATTGCGCCCTCGCGCTAACTAACTCTAGTTCCATTCAAATAAAAAACACCCTGGTGGTTCAGCCCTAAAATTTGAACTTCGATTCCCGAGGATGAACTTATTGCACACATTCTATTGTGTAACTTTGCACTAAATATCAGACAAATAAAAAATATAAAGAAAACATTTCTTGTATCTTACAATTTTTGAAAAAAATTCAACATTGAGAAAAATAGGTATATAGCAAACACGTTATTCTGGAAAATGAATATCATGCATTTCTCTGAGTATCTTAGAAAATGAATAAACTGCAATTTCCCTAACTCGCCGAAGAAAGTCTTGCGACCTACTTTGTACATTTTTAAAATGTTGCATGAGCAACACATTAATAATAAAGCTGCAAGACACATATGTAGACATTTGTTTCGTCAAAAATGACGATATATTTTCATTTCTCATATACCAGATATCGCTGATACTGGTTTCTACAGACGATCATTCGTTTGAATACGTTCCTTGAGAATAGTATATGAATACATTCCTTACGCCGTTATTGCAGACTTAAACCTATGTGAATTATCTTATGTGAAGCATCAAGAAAGGTGCCTATTTTAAATGCAACGAATCTCTTTGTTCTAAAGCAAATTTTTGTAACAAGCTGTTTAATTTTCCCTTCTAATGTATGTGTGCCACTGTTAGACGGCCATGAAGTAGCCTAGTTTGTTTCTTCCTGATTCACTATTTCCTTTGCTTTATCAACACTGCAGATGTTTTCTGCTTGCACGCATTTATTTTTACACCATGTCGCAAAATCCTGTTGTATAACACTTCCAGAAGGGTTTAATTAGAAAACACTATGTAACACAAATTTTGTTCCTGGATAATATTTGTTATTTCTTAATTGATCGTGTTGTAAAAGCACATAAAATGACCATTATTCCCTTCAAACTTTGCTGTTGTGATCTGGATAATGAAATTTAGAAACTAACCTATTCTCTATGTAAAAACGGACAAATTTGCACATTTTCATTTACATAAGGTCTTAATATGAATAAAGCAACACATGAATCAAGATTTACAAGTATTTTACTAAAGTAATACAAAAGTGAACAAAAATGTTTAGAAGTGAGAAGGTTTTCCATATTTGGGACTGTAATGTAAATAATTTTCACGTATCAGCCCCCTTCAAATATAGTATCCTATCATGTTCTCATCACACGCTCCTAGGTCATAAAAGCAAAATTTGAAGAGAAAAAATAGGTCTTTTCTATTTACTTTAGGCATAAGCAATTGGGAAAAACACTTTCTGCCCATGAACAAGAACAAGTAAAAATTTGGTTACTTAGTGTAATCACACTTTAACTAAGTAAGCTGCTAAAAGAGGGTAAGGGTTTTAATTTGTATATCCACGGGCACAAGTATTACCAAAGACAAGCTGAAACTTTATTGTATTTGTCGATCATTAACATTGGTTTCAAACAGCCCCCTGTATTTAATATTCAGAGGAAAAAATAAACATTTAATTTCACTTCATTAATGATTTACAGACAAAAAGATAAATCAACCAAAATAAGATCTCCTTCCACGGTAAATATGAAGTAATTTTAACTCACAGGCTTAATTGTTTCATATTACTCATATCAGTCATTGTTTAAGCTGGTCACATTGAGTTTAAATTTAGTTTTGTCTTACGCAGCAGGATTTCTCCATGAATGACAAAATGTTGACTGGTGTTTAAAGCATTCTATATTACGTGCTAGCACTCCAGTTATAGAAGTCGTTTTATAAAACATATTTAGTAAACAAAAGCTTAAGATAAATTTATCTTTAACTCATGTATGAAAAGGTATTCATGAAAGACAAAAATTATGCACGTCAGATCATGCTATCTTAGACAATACTCACAGATAAAATATATATTCGTCCTTTACGTACGATGTATATATAAAAATTGTTTAGGTGCCGAAGCACTGTTTAGCAAAAACATGTAAATGGATACAGATAGGATTGTGCCCTCGATCTCCGCATATGAAGCGTGTGCTTTATGTTTGAGCAGAAGTTCAAAACTTGTTTTCATATATACAAAATTAACAAGTGATATACTATATATATATATATATATAACACTTTCTGCCCATGAACAAGAACAAGTAAAAATATATAAAAAAATATATATATATATGAGATATGTTTTTAATAGACAAATCCTTCAAACAATGTTCTTGTTGTATTATTTAGCCGTAAAAGAATAAGGAAAAGTCCTGCTGAGCAGAATATAGAGTTGCTGTATTTAGGTTTGAAGTAAAAGAATGTAAAAATATAGAATGACAATGAATGATATCTCTGTACACGACATTTTTGTGTATTAACATTTTTAGATACCCACGACTGATTCTGTTTAAGTTTAGTACAAGAGAGTTAAAATGTAAATAGCTATAGAGAGCGAGCGTGCAATTTAGTCATTTTTAGAAGCGATAATTTATCGCAGGGTTGTTTATGTAGTTGCTTAAGAATTATTCGTTGTGTAGTTCAATAGTTATGAATAATGATTGTTACATTATTAAACCATATTACTAGAACTTTCTGTGTTTTTCTCGTTGTTTTAGCATTATTGCATAATTATATTTGTAGAACATTCTAGACCTCTGGCGAGATATAGATACGCGTCGAAAAACTACTCCGTTTGATAGGTATATCTGAGTCCAGCTACGAAGAGCGTATCGTGACGATTTTTAAAGTGAATTTATCACAAAATGTATTCTAATAATAGCGCAGGGAACAATAATTCGTCTTTTCAGTTGTGTTCTACAATGATTGAGCCATACTCGTGGATTTTGACGAAAAAAAGACAATTATTTAAAGCTCTAGATACAAATGTGATAACCAACAGTTTAACAAACATGCGACTTATTTTAATATATTATAAATAAGTAAACTATGTGCTGTTTATTTATTATTAAAATTTATCACCAACAAGTCACAGACGTCTGCTGTAATAATCCTGCCTCATATATACAAAAACCTTACAACCACTTGTTTTCTGGATAATCGGCATCTTTGATTAAGAGTTGTTTTTGTCAAACCCTTAATAAAACATCGTTATAAAATAGTGAATTTTTAAACTTGTAACATTGCAGAGTAAAGAGTATTTTGGGTGGGGGATATCTCTTTAATAAATATTTTAATTGTTTTTATTACCAAACAGTCAGTCCCAACCAAAAAAAAAAAAAAAATGCGCTTTACTCTCGCTTTAACTGTCTTCGTTTGACATTATTTCACTTATTTTTCCTCCGTAATAGTATTAACAAGGTGTCGGGTCTACTATCACCAAAATCTGAAATGGTGTGACACTTTATTTCCCTAATAGATAAACTCGTTTATCGTGTATGAAGAGTTATTAAACTTTATGCTTAATTATAGATTTTTAGACGTTTGTTATTAAAATACGTAGAAAGGAATAATAGTTATAAAATTGTGAATTTTTAAAATAATAGAATCAAGGAATGTAAAAATCAAATGCGGCCATATGCTTCTTCGTAAATTTCTTATGTAGCTAAATCATTTGAACCTGTAGCTTTTGCTTTTCTCCAATGTGTTAACTATGGAACATCGAAAATGTGTAAAGTTATGGTAATGAAAACTAAATCTAATTGCTGTATATTATATAACGAGAAAACTCGTGTTTCTCGTACGAGTCTTATTTAAGCATCACGTCTGTTTGTCGATTTTTAAAAGCCTGATATAATTTATACTGGGATATAGTGGTATTAGGTTATTTATAAGTCATGGAAAGGTGAGAATTAATTTAATATGTTTCCTTGCATGTTTGTTTATGTTAGTGATTTAATTGTCTTGTTTGTTATTAAGCATAAAGCTACGAAGAGGGTTATTTGTTCTCGGCCCATCACGGGTATCGAAACCCGGTTTCTAGCCTTATAAGTCGGCAGACATACCCCTTTACCTCTGGGGGACTGTAATAGTCTTTACAGTTAATGCTTTAAACGTCGTACTTTAGTTGCATTCGCATGAACATAAAAGTACCATTTTGCAGTTCTAGATATATTGTGTTTCCTTATGAGCTAGCACGCGTACAAGCACTGACACACATTGTTCTTTCAATCGTATTGATGTTACTAAACAGATTCGTTCAAGTGATACTTTAACTTTCCCTGCTTTGATTAAATGCAAGATTTTTTTTTCACTAAATGACAATTAACTGACATTCTTTCAGTAAAGACAGCATCTGACATTCAGAAATAGAAACTTAACTTTCCTGTCTGGCTAACCAAATAATTGTAATGGGTTTTCATTGTACATTGATCTTTTATGCGGGGTAAGTTTTGTGTGCAAGCTCGGTTTTGTTTATGTGTTTTATTTTTGTATAACACTGATAACTCTTGGGATATACCAATGAATAGTAGGATTGGTCGTAATTTTATAATATCCCCACATTTGAAAGGCAAGCATGTTTGGTGGGACGGGAATTCGAACACGCGACCCTCAGGTTGCGAGTCAAGCGTCCTAACCACCTGGCCACGTAAACTTGTGAAACTCTGATTGAATTGTCTTAAACAATTCCAGGACAGTATTACATTCCGTAGTGTGTGTGTTTTCCTTATAGTAAAGCCACATCGGGCTATCTGCTGAGCCCACCAAGGGGAATCGAACCCCTGATTTTAGCGTTGTAAATCCGTAGACCTACCGCTGTACTAGCGGGGGGCACAATACGTAGTTTGATTAACTGTTATCCCCCGCTGGTACAGCGGGAAGTCTATTGATTTACAACGCTAAAATCAGGGTTTCGATTTCTCTTGGTGGACTCAGCAGATAGCCCGATGTGGCTTTGCTATAAGAGAAAAATACCCACACGATTAACTGTTTTGCGGGAATATTACAATAGACAGATTAATAGGTATATAGGTTCACATTATTATTGTGATTTCATCACTGACATAAGTTAATCAAATTGAAAACTGAAAGAAGCATTTTATTTAACCCCACAAACACGTTAGTTTCTAACTGCTATTTCATTTTATTTTTACCATCATTTAATAAATATGGAAACAGCTTCAGAGTTTCTTTATATATTTTCAAAAGCATAGTTAATCTTTCTAATTATTCGACTTGTTAGCCACGTGAAAAAGATAAATTAGTCGCGTATGCCTTTAGGTATTTTTTATTCACATTTATATTCCCAAGATTTCTGGTGAGCAGGAAGTTCGTAATCTCCAGACCAAAAAAACAAAAAACAAAACAGCTTCCTTCTATTAACTTATAAACTTAGTATTCTTAACCTACCTTCTGCAAGTAAAGGTCCAATTAGGAAACGTTGCAAATTATCTATATATATTTGGAACTGCTAAGCCCATCGACCACAGATATGTAGAATTATAAACCAAGGTTCCGTATTACTTTTTTGAATCCCAGCTGTTACCATCAAAACATACCAGTTTCGTGACCCGTAAGAAGTGAACCAGTTTAAATGAATATTCTACTCAGAAATCAAGATATTTGTATGGATTGTACAGCTACTCATACGAATGTGTTAGAAAACGTTAAGATTTCACTTCATTATATTTACCATATCATTATTTATACATTTGAACAGACAAATTCCATGTAATGAAACGTGTCACCCAAATACAACCCTTTTAAAGATAACTTGTGGGTATTTAGTCATATTGTTTTTA
The DNA here is from genome assembly GCF_004210375.1 of Tachypleus tridentatus. Classification (NCBI taxonomy): domain Eukaryota; kingdom Metazoa; phylum Arthropoda; class Merostomata; order Xiphosura; family Limulidae; genus Tachypleus; species Tachypleus tridentatus. The sequence continues at coordinate 94,797,461 of NC_134833.1, forward strand.
TTTAAACAATGAAGCACATATTACATTTTGTTATAAGATAAGTGATATATATACGAGATAGTATGATGGTTCCTCAGCTTAACTGGATAACAGGTATGTGTCGTAAGATTATATAAAGAGATGGCAAAACTGTTGTGTATATTCAGAATGTTATCTGTATAGAAGAAATATGTCGTCATACGCATGCTCTACGAAAGCTCCAATAGCGAAAGACTTCTAAAAGCTAAAACATTTTACTTCAACACCCTGTTTCCTTTAAATTATTCATATTATAGCGTTTTCAAATTGGATGAAAGAATTTTCATATATAATTTTTATTTAGAGATTTTATATAGAAGACATCAATTTCTTTAGACTTTACATATTCTACGAACTTATGAGTGAAAGCGAAGAAAAAAATGTAATAATATGTCAATCACATTATATTTGTCATATTTGTTGTCTACAAGACCTTTCGTTTAATACAGGGGTTCATCAGACCAGATAAGATATGACAGATTTCTATTCTGTAGTTCATGTAAGCCTCTTAAATAAAACAAATAAAAATTATCAATTAAACCCGCAAAACCTACACATTCGTGATTATAACATTTAAGAAAAAAATGTGTAACGAGTATAATCCACACCTGTTTATCATAAATACTTGTTGTAAATTTAAACAATGATCAACAATGAGGTGCTTCAGAAATTTTGAATTGATTTGAAAACGAAAAACAGTGAATAACAAATGAGAACACAAGGTATACCAACATAATTCGCCGCTCAAGAATGACCAGCAATTTTGTATTCCCAACTCCAAAACCTTAAGTTGTATTATCAGCAACTCTCAACAGTGTCAACTATCTCATACTCCAAGACAAAAAAAAAAGCCTTTTAAGTTGTACTGTCAGAAAAATGTAAACGTGTTCAGCCATCTCATGATCCCAGTTTGGAAACCTTAAGTTGTGATATCAGCAACTCTTAATAGTGTATAACAATCTCACACACCCATTTTGAAAATACTAATATGTACTGTCAGCAACTCCTAAATACTAACAGCTATACGCCTTCTAAAGTATCGGTATCTTTCAAGTACTCAAAAACAAAAAAGGTTTCAGAAAATCGTTTCCTTCTTTCACCCTGTTAATAGTCTTAGATTTCTTTCAACATATGTGTATGATCAAAATTTCACTTTCTTGCAAATCTCTCAAGCTCAGTAAAACGTGCAGTTTATTTCTTATTATCGCGTCAAGAACATAAGTTCAATATTCAAAGCACTGAACCAACTAAATTACTAAGAAACTCGCAAGTTGAACATTTCACTATAACAACCTTAACGGAACTTACTAATAGACTTAATAACCAATCTACTCATGTCTAAAGCCTTAAATCTTCAAAACTGTGTGTTTGTTTGTTTTTTTATAACAATGACACATTGGGCTATTTGCTGAGTATTCCGAGGGAAATCAAACCCCTGATTTTAGCGTTGTAAATCCGAAGACTTACAGCTGTACCAGTGCGGGACCTTTCAAAACCGTTAATGTGATTAAGTTACATTCATGACGTTATGAGGAACTTCCCACTAGGCAATCAACAATACACACCTTAAAAAGTCTAGATTAAAACATGTTACGAACTTATAACGCTAAAATTCGATATTCAATTCCTTTGGTGTATAGAGAACAGTTAGTCCACTAGTATAATTTTGTGATGAAGCAGCAACTATAATTTAAAACATTGTCCATAACACTGCAACCTTCACGAGCTGCTAAACAATTTATATAATCCTATCACATTAATAAAATGAAGACGCATGAAATTTAAAAATCTATAATTAACAATAAGCCAACTTCATAAAATTAATAACATTAATACTCACAAGTATAGACATTAGAATTATTAAATTATTAGCTGAATATATGAAACAGAGTACGATCAAATTTTTAATGAACAAAACAAAATATTCTTCATTCATTTACTGTCCTTAAAATGTACAGTCGTGAAAAATGTTTTGAGTGATTTTAGTTTTCAGTCAATTGTGATACAAAGATGGGATGACCTCTTGCTGTTTATCAATATTTATACAGTCTTTACAATCGGTGAGTTTTGGTTTAGGTAGACGGTTAACATGTTGATTTTCAGTTGAGGTCTTATATGAAGCTAATCCTTTGTCCGTTTTCTCAATCACATACCTTTATAAGAGGGAGTTCATATTATACATTATTTAATCCAGCGATTCCATAATTCTTGGATAGCGATTTTAGTCATTAATCTGGAACTTACAGATTCAAGTTTCACTGCTAAATGGATAATGTTCCTTTAATCCTAAGATGTATGTAAATGTATAGTAGAAGTCACATGGATTCCTTATTGTATTATTATACTTAAATACAAGAATATTTTATTTGCTAGAAATATAGTACATTAATTAATCTTCAAATGAAGCAAAAGATGAAGACGCCTCACATGTTCATTTAGATGAACAAAATTTTGACTTCATTATGCTTTATTATAATACTTCCCACTTCATAAACGAAATGCTAAATGCGGTGCTTTTATTTTACCGAACTGAATATAACTGACATATATTTTTTATTATTATTAGATATTGTTTAGTGATAGTTAACTGAGAACTAACGGAAAGAAGAACCAGGAAACTAAAGAAACATAAAAGTGGCAAAAAACAAACTGAAGGTTGAGTCCAAAAGATCCCACCCTCTGCATATTAGGGTTAAAAATCCTTTATTCTAATTCACATTATCTTCATCCACTATGACGTCTATAAATTATTCGCGTGCCAATGAAGTCGTAATTTTACGTAAAGCCTTTTGTTCAGACAACTGAGCAATACTTTCCTCCTCACCTTTAACTTCAGGTCAGATCTCCTATTTGCTCTTTACTTTGATCTCAATCATTATTTTGGAAACTTCCTTCTGATGTTACACAGCTCTCAGTTGTCTAATGTTGTTAAAGCTAGTACTTTCAAACTTCAACTACCACATGTGGGAATGATCTTAAACTGTGATAGGCATTACTCACATGGTATTTATCAGTCATAATTTATTCAGTAGTTTCTCGACTGGGCGATGTAGAACAGGTGTGCTAAATTCTATAACTTGATGAAGTAGTAGATTAGCTGAAATAATCCAGGAAGATCATACAGTCAGAGGTTGCAAACCAGTAGTGGTAACAGGCGAGCATCAGATGGGTCTTCTAATTTTATATTACGTAGTTTAATGGTATTTAAAGTTGTAATTCCTCAGCCACTGTAAAAGAGAGGTGTGGCTGGTTTTATCTTTGTATTTGACAATTCTGTTTATGGATGTTTTATCCTTGCATTGATGTTCTTCGATACAATTCCCTTTGCTTCTTCATCTTGTTGTTAAAATCCTTCTGCAAACTTCTTTAAAATTTGTAGGCTTCAGTCATTTTTCTCTTATTTCTAAGTAATAAGGACTTTTATGTTTAATTATGCACAAAATTAACTAAAGTTCGATTAAATGTGCAAGATGTTGATGTTCAGTTAACTGTTAGATTAAATCTTTTGTAATCTTAGTTCATAATTAGCCAGTAAGTATATACTCTTGTTGAGTAGAGTTTAATTTATCAGACGATGCAAGTATTATCTGCTCTTGTTTATGATTATGTGTTAAATGTATTTCAGAAATAAAAGCCTTGATTGAGGTCTAAGTCATATATAATAATCACACAGCCTGGTTTTCATACATATTGAACAGTTAGGATACATATGCTCCAAATATTGAGTAAATCTAACAATGGATGAAGATCCTTAAAAGCATTTTTGTTTAAATAAAGCTAAATGCAGAAAGAAACTAGGAACAGAATTCTTAATACACTACCATCCAAGTGAAACCAAGCGGAAGAATACAGTATGAATTTAAGCAAATTACACGAAGTAAACTTATTTGACATGATTTTTAATTTAGGTTTAAAATATACATGCGTAGTTCCTTCAAAACTATATGACTTTGTGAACACTCATTAAGACGATTCTGCGCATTGAGCTAAGTTTACCTTCGTTACATCTTTATATTTACTTTGTAATAATTTAGCTTCGGTTCGTTTCATAGATTGCTATAAATATATTTTAGCTACTTTTTTTTTCTTAATGCGGGTTTTATTCTGCGTTATTGATTCATTTTTCCAACTCATAAAAAAATTATGATATACTGAACGCTCATAACTGTTTCATACAATTATAAATATCATTACTTTATTGTTTACTATATTAGCGTATTTTATTAAATTTAGGTACATGTAGTCTTTCGAATAAAATTACATGTGAATTTGTTTGTTTGACTGCATTTTTTTTGAAATACACCAGCATTTATCGATCTAACGCTAGCATAATGGCTGCACAAAAACATAGTTTAAATATTCTGTATGAAAATGATGGAATAAAAAATAATTCAAGCAAAAAGAATTCATAAAAACTACTTCGAATGTTTTATTGGTCGAGACTAGTATTAAATAATTGTTCAATGAACTTGAAACCCGAGATTCTACTCAAATACAAAAACGGGGTTTCATTAAATTAAGTATAGTTTCCACTGATATTGTAGTTTTATTGTGTGAATATAACGTAACTTATTACAACTGAGACTTCACACTTTAAGTTCTTTATGTAGATTTATTTGGATTTTTACCTGAACAATGTTTATGACATTTTGCGAGATGACGTGTGATTTGAGTGGCAATGAAGGTAAGTTTAATATTCAGCCTCCATTTATAAACATCATATACATAAAAAGTATCCAGCAAAGTTGTTTCCCTTCTTTCTTCAAAATAATTTTTTAAATCTGTGAATAGAGAAAAAATATGATAATCCTGATTGCTTTTATGTGGATTTTTATAAGTAAACACTTTTAAATTCATCTTAAGTTTATTGTAAAGACAAGTTTCCCAGAAAAAATATCCATGTTTAACATATCAAAAATTTGTACAGAAAAATCCGAGTTTATCATTTAGCAAGCTGCTCAGAAACAAAACATCTATTTTTACCACTTGAACAATTGCTAAGAAATAAAACACGTGGTTACCATATCGACCAGATATTCAGAAAAGAAAACTGGAGATCGAAGGCCATTAAACATACCTGTTACCATCACAAGTATCTGATATAATTCTGATAGTGCTGTATTTAATATTTAGTCATTTGACTTACGAAACTTTATATACATTAAACATGTTTATTGTTAATCTGCAACACAATCATACATCACAATAGATTACTAAAGTCGAAAATGTACATCTTGTGTCATGGTACTGAATAGACAGACAACAATAGCTGCTAACCTTGTAATCTGTTTTCCTCTGATCCTTCTTCTAAATAAACTTGTGAGGACAGAATTGGAGTGTGTAACTTTCAACGTGTTATTTCACTGAATGGATAAAAAAATCTGAATAACAATGCATTTTTATTAAAACGTGTATTACATACTGCTATATGTATGTTGCTTTGATGCCACATATATTACATCTCTGTTGTCAATTTGAAATCATGCATAACAGCAATATTGTGATTTATTCCACTTACAAGAAATTCCTCATTTCTCTAATAACAAGTATTATTTAATAAAATGAACTGATCAATTTTGTTCTATATTCTATGTTAATAAGCTGTTAAACAAGCTTCAAAACAAGCTTCAAAACTGTTAACTCAGTGATTTCTGATGGTTACATCAGTACTATAACATGGAAATATTATGCTCAATGCACAGTTTTTCACACATCTATAAATTAACGTCTTTTAAATCAGTTTTTCAAAAACTCATTCTTGAAACTATTCACTGAGCAAAGTATGGAATATCTTGTCACCACACTGTACATCTACTTATCAACTCTTATTTGATTTGAATGGATTAATACATATATATTTTTCTTTTTTTATACAAACTTCTATGTACAAAATGAAGCTATAGCTACCAAAATGCATTTCACTCAAAATCTACACACTTTAAACTTTAATCTACATTACTTTAAACTGCTTTACTTCAAATTGGATAGAGAAATAATTATATTAAATGATTAGAAAAATAAAAGCATAAAATACACAAAATTAAAGTTCAATGGCTGGATTCACTGAAGTATTGAATCTAGAAACTATTCAGTATCCTTGGAACTTACTCTAAGTATTAACAGGCACTAAAATCTGACATGTACAAAACGTGAAAGGACAGACTTACTTAACAAAGCTCTCTTACTTATACATGCATTAGCTAAATTAGTTTAACGAAATCCACTATTAACTTTACTGTGAATGTTCAATCTTGTCATTACCATGTTTTAAATAATATTAGTCATACATCAAACCTCTGTTTTTCATACTAGCCTAGTGTAAAGTTTCTTAACCATTGTAGCTAAGTATGTACAATATTGAGTACACTGGAACTGTTATAGAGAACACAAGCATGGTGGACAACATTTGAAAATTCACTTGTCTTCAAGATCTGATGATGGAAGACTTTTCAAACGTCATCCTCTACACTTGGGTTTTTTAACAGAACAGGCAGTTGCTCCCCATTCGAGGGTAATGATCATGAACACACTGCTTGAACAATCTATCAAAGACGTTTTATGGTAAAAAGAATTCAAATACCATAATATGTTTTGATGAACGATAATTTAATAATTTAAGATAGAAACCTTACTGACTGATGAAGAAATATTCAAATAAAATATATAATTCTTAATTTATGCATGAAAATATGTTTGTTTCTTTTTGTTCAAGGGCAAAGCTGGATAATGGAATACCTGTTTTATTCTAACTACAGGGATAAAACCACAATTTTTTTAGCATTACAAGCACTCAAGTCACTGGGTAGGAATGTAGGCATGACAATATTAATTTGTATCCTACACAACTTAATTTATTCTATATCTAAAAAAAATGTACGTTTTAAAGAAAAAAACATCATTACAATACTTACACATAGCCTTTTTTCACTCCAAAAACTTAAAATATTTAATACAGTCTATGATGACACTTGTTTCCATTACGTATGAGCATATTATAAAGTTCTTTGGTTAGAAGCAAACAAAAACATTAAGTTTCACTTCCCTAAACAGATTACCAAAGTTTCTTAAAGAATGATACATTGTACATTATATAAAAAAATGTCTTTCCTGACAGACTTTGATCTAAACTAATACATTAAAACTTATCAGTCCTAGTACAGTGAACTTAATACCAGTTTGACATTTCATGGAACATCTGGGAAGTGGTAAACTCCTTTCTATACACTAAATGCCACTTTTCACCTTATTATAATTGATCTAGTTAAGTGAAACACGTATGCTTTGTTTTTAAATTTATTAGCAATATGGTATTAAGTGCAACTGCTACATAAGCTCTGAATCAATAATTAATACAGTAGATAAAAGGAAAGTTCTGTTTAAAAATTAAACTATGGATCAATAAATTAAAAACTTCAAGTTTCTCTTTTGCTGATATGATGCTGCAACTGCAAACCTTTAACAGTTATTGACTACACAGTACTACTAAAACAGATAATGTTTAACTTCCTAAATTTTGATATGTAAAACACTTGTATAAGCCTACCTAGCCAAGGCAATATTTATTACAGAGGTGTTTAAAAACCTTTCACATTAAATTAGGTTCTTAGTCATTGAGTCCTGTTTAGTAAGATCCAGAGGTCAGCATGTTCTTGGTAAAACTGTTTCACAGGGATGTTTCATTTGTAACTGCATGCCATAAAATAAAGAACCATAGTCTTCAAATGAGCTAACTTCATTTAACTATCTAGGGCCTTCTGCAGGACACCAGACCCATTGATGAAAACTTATAAAATAATATATAATTTCGACTTTGTTCTAAGATAAAGTGATTGCCTAATCAAGCACAGATTACCACTCACAACATATTTATCTATCTATATGTCTCATGGATAGATTAAACAGTACTTCTTTATGATGTATGAATAAACCATGTCTTTGCATGGTGCATACATCTTTTATTATAATACCTATTTAAGTATAACCAAGCTCTTTTAAGGTGTTTGGAAATGGTCCATAATATATATATATAACTTTGCAATGCATTTTTCAGACTGATAAAAAGTTTACATCCACCTTCTTTGAAAATCAATAATAATAAAAAAAGACAAGTAGTAACAGATATCACTGATTGGTCAAAAGTTTTTGCCATGAAACTTATGAAGAGTTGTCATTTTTGTCACATGTTATATGCCACATAGATTGGATCAAGTTGGTCAGCTAAAAATCCATCTCGAAGATGCATCCGCTGCTTTTCTCCTCTAGAATTAATTGGGACTACTCCTGGATCCACAACAACTACTACACCTACAATGAGCTGGTGTTCTTCCAAGACAACATTAGTCACCAAGGGAACCAGATCTAGAGCCTCATTTTCATTTCCATCAAGTTCTACCACCACCACCAACAGGTTGGTCCAAGTGAACACAGCACTGAAAATAATCAAGTATTTCAGTTATAATAACAAAACTAAGTTTAGCAGTAACCTTAAAAATACACTTGTAATCAATTCAAAGAATGTCTGTATTGATGAAGCTAGCAGAAAAGAATTCACTCGGATCCTGTTATAATGCAGTCCACATCATGAAACCGCATTATAGCGAGGTCCTTTGAAAAAGTGCTAAGCCATTTGAAAATCTACAGATAAACGTATTAAAATGACCTCATAAACAATATATATTTAAATGAAAATTCTGAGGTTCAAAACGAACCTGTGTTATAATGAGTAGCACACTTTAGCAGAATCCATTATGATGGGACTGGCTCCAGTGTATTAAATATACAAGTTCTGAAACTAAAAGTTTTTTAAAATCTATCTTATTTGTGATGAAAAATTAAAATATTTTTAACACTTCACACACAGGGTGGCCATAGTAAGAATGTACCGCCTTTCCAATAAAGAGAAATGAAATTAATAAGAAGTGATCACTTATATATATATATCACCACTTTAGTCAGTTGCATCAAATACAACATAATTAACATCTTAAGCATATTTATTGGATGACTGCTATTGTCCACCTTGTATATGAAACTGAAAGAACGCTACTAAAAAAGTATGCAGTCTCAGAGTCACCATACTACATCCACTGATGAAAAAGCCATCTAACACACAGATTTTTTGTTTAGTTTTATAAATGTCAATTATGTATTTTCTTAAATTTTCAGGATTTTGCATACACCAATATCAACCAAATATTTTTCTATACAAAAGGTACTACGTTTTACTGTAAATCATTAGTTTTAAAAAACACTCTTTTTTTTTTCCTACTCTTTCATATAATGAGAAAGAAAAAGTGCCTTTATGTACTATCTGAAGATAGTGACAATGTGTTTGAGGCTATTTGACTTTCATACAAAGAGACAAAGTGTGTTTGAAACTATCTGAAGACTGAATGACAAGTTGTGACTTTCAGATAAAGAGATAAAGTGTGCTTAAGAACATAAAACAAAATGGACTTGTGGCAATTTGACTTTTTCAGTACTAAACAAGTTTGCTGACATTGGTCCCTGGCACAAGATTTGTTATTCAATGAAATGAAATATATTTCAAATTACAACTTACTGTATCATGTTAAAGAGAATACATGTGTAATACATCTAGGTCAAAGGTTAGAAAGGTACATGTGCAAATAAAATTTTCACCAAGCTTTTTCCCATGTCTTGAGAACACAGAGAGGGTTGGTGTTTATCTACAGATGTGTGTCTATGCCTTAAAACCCCATATTCCAACATTAATGGTAAATTTAATTAATAGAAATCTCTATTTCAGGCAACTTTTATGCCCTATAGTGAACTCATTCTTGTACCACTTCCTTTCACATGTAATCCAAGGTACATCAACCATACATGGTCTATGCCCTCGAACAGTCCATTTGAGCAAAGTATTTGATTTACAGATGAATCAGAATGTTGAATTCTTGGAACCATATCTGATTGGCATCCACTTTGTATAAAGATATAAAGCTGTTTCCTTGTGATATAGTAGTGTCCTCACATCAATTTTAGGCTATGCAGAGTTCATCATGGCATTTTTCTCAAGCATTTGGACACTTAACTTAATATTATAGCTGTAACATGAAATAACCATATGCAATCTTATTTGACAATTGTCAAAGTTATTAAGTTAGCAAGTTCCACATCATGGAAATTTTCAGGGGCAAGATGTGAAAACAATTGTTACAGACCTTGAATAACCTAAGTAATGCAATGTTTCCTGTTTCCAACCTGGTTTGTGACAGATTTCAAAACTACAACTAGTCAGTAGTATGGGATTTCTTATGCAATGCATTATTATTTTTTCTCTGGTTTACTGTATAAAGGCAAAACCCTAAAAATAAAAAAACCTACCATTCCGATATCTTTTTGTGACAGCGTAGTATACTGTTTTCAATATCAATAGGATGGTATCTCATACCTCGCAGCATAATTGTTTCATCAAGTGCTCCAACTACAAACACTGCATCATGAAGCTCTAAGTATAAAAAATAAAATGTTAAACACTGGCTAATAAAAACTTTATATTTTCTGTTTGTTTACGAATGCAGTTAATGAATGAAAAAAAGAACAGTAAGTATCTCATTAATGTCATCTTTAACTAAAACTGTAGTTCTTGTACATGTTTCTATGAGCACATTTTTAATTTCTAAGGAAATTAAAATAATAGTTTGTATAGTTCAACCATATGATGATTTTCTGCTCTTTTGTACTTAGTGATACAATAAAATTCATCTATACTAATCAAGTGTTATAATTTAGTTCAGTAAAAAACCAAATGATTTAAAACTAGTCTATAACTTAAAAAATAATTCATTTTTATCAGACTATGCTTTTTCTTCAATATTTAGTCCATTAATTACTTATTTCCATCACACATATAAAACAATTATTTTAAAGAGCTAATAATTATATAAAAGCATATTAGAGTTTTTCAGTAAGATATTAAATAAAAATTCAATGTTTAAAAGTTTAAGCCTCACCACCATCTGCCTGTACTGACTCAGTTCTTCTTAAGAACCCTAAGTAGCCTGTACGAGCATACGTTTGTGCAGTGTCGCCTGTCATTAAACGTGCATTAAAATGGTCATTGTGTAGTGATTCATCTCCATAAATGGTGAAATAGCCAGTAGAATTGTGAGGGGACTGTATCCATATCTGTAAAGACAGCAGTATTTCTCATGTAAATCTAAATACACAAAATTTATGAACAAAAATAAGGATTGCTTTTAGCAATTCTAGAATTAGAACAAAGAGGTAACAATTCCATAACAGACAACTCCCCCTTCCTTCTACTATTTTAATAAGTCCTTGGCATCTTTTAGTACAGAAAAACACAGTTACGTGTTTGATCAAAACATTAAAGACATTTTTATCTTTTAGCATTTTTTAGCATTCTTTACATTTTCCAATTCATCATCTTAAAAATATATTTGTCAGTTATTTTTATTATTTCCAAATTAAGTTAAACAAAAACAAGTTCATAAGTAACAAGTAAACACATAAATACTTCCTGTCAACCTAATATGCTTACTGAAATAAGATCATCATAATACCTCAATCACATAAGCCAGCACATCAAATGCGATAAAACTCAAATAAATTTCCCATTTTGCATCATAAGTATTTGAATAATAAACTCTATTATACCTCTCCAAGGTGTGAGTCAGCACAATGACCTTTGGTCTCAGGATCAGCAATAACAACCTTAACTCCAGGCAATAACTTCCCAGATTCTACAAGACACAAGCTGTGAGGTGCTCCTCTCTCTACTAGTGTCACTCTGTCATTTCTAAGGGCACGTACATCTACAAATACAGTCGATGGGTCAGGACTAGATGCTCCCTAAAGAGATATGCATCATTAAAATCTAATAAAAAGATACCGAAAACAAAGTAATTATAAGGGAAACCCAATAGTTGAAATGATTATAGCTTAAAAATGACTTCTTACAGAGAAACAAAGTTTCACTACTGTTTTAAAACCATATTGTACTAATATGATAGTAATAGGATATCACAAGAATTAATGAACACTGTCAAGAAAAGGTGTATGCTGAGTGACAGTAATAAAAAGGTTACTAAACACTTTTTGTAACAACCTGTACAAACTTTCCTAACAAAACTTTTGATTCTTACAGTGTCTATGGTGAAATTAGTTCTTCTAGGACAACTAAATTTTAAATATGGGTGCATCTTTACAATTACCTTGCGTACAACAATGAAAATAAATGACACAAAGAAAATTAACAGGAGGTATTTGTCAGAATTACTAGTAAAGTTCTTGGTTTAAAAAAAGTACCTACTGAAAAGTCATGTGTACTTAATGGTTCCTGATGTATTTCAATACAAACATTTTTGTAAATGTATGAATAATATCACCACTTTTAAAGTTGTTTCATACAGGTGCAACCAACATATATGAAGCAGATGGTTGATTCAAAAACTAATACAAAATAAACTTCTTATTAATATGGTATAATCCATATGTAGAACATTTTTAAAAAGTAACTTGTAAATTAATGAAGCCCATTCTGAAAAAGAAACTGACAAAAATACTTAATATCCTAAATCATTACATAAGAAGACTAAAACCTATAACAAAGAAAATTCATTGATTCATCAGTTGAGTACCCTTACAATTAATACTATTTACAACCATAAATCCTAAAACATCTCACAAGGCTCAACTTAAATGCAAAATATTAAGCAATACAAAATAATATTCATAAGTGTAAACACTAATAATATTCCAAATTATTTCAAACATTATACAACAATATTAATGAAACTAACTTTAAATAAAAAGGAATAAGTGTTTACTTACTAACAGAAGTTTTTATTTCTTATTAACATAATACAAGAATGATGTTAATGTGGTAGAAACAAAAGTAGAGGCTCCTATTTCAATACACACCTGAAGACAAATAGCTACATTGACTCTACACCCAAAACTGGTACTGACTGCCCGAGGAGAAAGTCCTAGGCTGGAGAAAAGCTTGGAAAAAGAATTGCTGAGAGAAACTCTGGGTCTTTCTTCTGCTACAACCACACAAGTCCGAACACAGTTCAAGTTGACACCTCGTTGCTGGTGAACAAAGCTCAATGAAATGTTAGCATTAAAAAATTATGGCTTTATCTAACATTAATTTTTACTTTTACCTAGAACAGTAACTATTATTAGAAATAAGTCAAACTGTATGATTAATAATATGAATTTTCCTTCATTCAGTGTTTTCTCATAAGTGAAGGATCTTGGACATTATTAGCTGGTCATGTTGTCTTTATAACAAGAGATTATTTGATGCACAAGCTTTGCTAGGATTGTAGTCTTAGTTCTGCCTTACTTTGGAGAAGGACCATTTGTTTTAAGAAACTGAATTGTGGACTTCTGAGATTAGCCTTTCACAGATTACTTTCAGAATTGTTTTGGAAATACTATTATATTTTGTCTTTTTTTTTATATATATAAGGATAAGATTTCAAACTAATGACAGTAATAAATCTTCACAAATACACCTGTTCTTTATGCTAAAATGGTTATGTCAGCTCCAGTACCCAATTCTCATGTCAAAGCATCACAACTTGTGAATCATAGCACACATTAAGAAACATTATATTTAATTACGCTCTAAGTGAATTGGAAAGTTTTACTTACCTTGAGCTGGTTGATAGAGGACGCTAATCCCTTGGTACATATCTCCATCACTCCATATGAACAGAAAGTGTCTCGAACTAAAAACAAAAATATAGTACACCAACTAACTAAAGATTCAGCAAACATCAAACCTTAAAATATCTTTAATAGTTTAATGAAAAAAATAAACTATATATACTATATTATAACCACAAAATATTCACGTCCTTGATAGGCTATTAAACTTCACTTCATAAAGTTTGAAAAATGCAATGGAAGGTGCAACATAGACAGTGATCATTCACATACACTGAATAAATTTTAGTGAAATTAAATAATTTATATCTAAATGAAGTTAAATGAATAAACAAAATTATGAGGAAGAACTGCATTATAAACAGCAAATCCCACCCTCTGATTAATTATATTATAACCATAATATATTCAAGCCATTGGTAGGTTATAATATAATTAATCAGAGGTGAGAATTTGCTGTTCTTATCACAGTCCTTCCTCATGATTTTCTTTATTGATTTAACTTTATTCAGATACAAATTACTTAATTTCACTATAATATATATATATATATATATATATATATATATGTTATAGAATGTTTTATATAGTTAAAATCTGGGCTCAAGGTGAATATTTTCATTAAAGATGTTGCTTTCACCCTCTATCTCTCTCTTTTTTCTAAAATGTGGCTTCTTTTCATCAAACTTGAAAGTAAAATATTTCTTTACATATTCTATGGCAAGGAACATAGGCCGAGTGACAAATGTCTGTCAGAGTTATGGAACACACTCACTTAAGATGTTTTACTATCCATAGGTCTTTAGGTATGCAAGTATTTTACACAAATCCCATGTCTTATATGCAAAAATACACCCAAAACATTTTTACTGCCTACTTTTAAATCTGTACTTAAGAATCCCTAACAATACTTGAGAATGAAAGTGATTGTCCACTTTTGAAGATGGGACAATCACCCTCATTAGATCACAAAATGTGCAAAATTTGTTAAGTTGTAGTAACTGATAAAATTTACAGAAAAACAGAACAGTCACAAGCATTTTTGGGAGAAATGGACATTTTCCTCATCACAAGTACTTATATTTATGAATAGCACATTCTATGAACTTCACAGATAATGCTCTTTCATATATAGCCACACTAGATACTGTAACTTGACTTACAATTTGCTTGCAAGGCTGATCAATATCTGTCACTTCTCATGAAACAATTGAAAATTTGTGATGCTCTGATAACACTTTAAAACCAGCTTGAAATGTTTAAAAGCACAATTTTCTGAGCTTCCAGCAGTCTATGATTTCCTTTTTTCTCAGATTAATATAATTATTGAATTTAACAAACATTTTGATGAGAGTAGGTAATGACATCTTTTATACTGCAATTTATATAATGACACTTTCAAAATTTTCTATATATTACAACTTTTATGTGAACAAAATATCCATTTTTTGGTTGAAAATCAAATGTATGCTGTTAACTCCAACTGAAGACAATATGCACATTCTAGCTTTAGAATAACTCAGTGTGTAAAGTCCTACATTTATCCTTTACTGAATACAACTTACTGTTATCCAAATTTCAAGTTACTCATGAATAACTGAAGAAAAAAAGAACCAATCAACACAGAAATGATCCCTTGCATGTACAAAGTAAAGTAAACACTTCTAATTTGGGAACATCTGTAACTGAAAACAAAATCATAAATGGTAAGGGTTGGCCATAGAAGAGTGCTAAAGAAGACAAAAAACCAAAGTTACAAGACCCAGATGCAATATATTCATGAAACTATTTAGTTTGTAGTTATATTTCACAAAAACCTTTCTACCTTTAAATTGGCTTAAGGCAGACAACCACAGAGCTGGATTAACCTCTATTTCAGAGGGAGGAATGAGGATTGAGTGATGGCCAGAATAGACACTGTTGAAAAAAATGTCATTCATTATAACAAAAGTAAAACTTTTTATATACTCAAAAATGTCAAAAATAACCAAAAGCTTAAATTTTTTTGGTTACTATTTATGGTGTTACCTTTCCTCAAAACAACTGGATTTCAAAATTAAAAATAATATCAGTAACTGAAATAGTAACTTCTAAAAAATATAACAAAGTTTTTTTAAAAAAGTAAGCTTTTCATATACAGAAGTGAGTAATTGTATTTTGATTCCAAGGTGCACCTATCAAAATTTAAGAATGTAAAACAATGATATATTTCATAAAATATTAAAAAATTAAAACCATATTTTAGCATCTTATTTTTTAATGTCTACAAATATTCAGTTTTCTTTTACTTATTTTAATATGCACGTAAAACAATCCATCAGCCCACTCAACAGGTAAAAAAGTTTCTTTGAAAATTGAATTTCACTGCAATAAATTAACATTTATTTGTAATACCAACTGTATCAACTGATCACCATCTTTTCCATTATTATATGTAAGATTGACTACTTCTGCCAGTTAAGGTTTGTATCTGTTATTATTTTAACTATCTTACCTGCTCAAACACCAGAGCACAAAGCCAAGCCCACAGTACGGATCTAAACATAGAGCTACATGACGAGATGGGTAGAGTTCACAAGCCAATTTCATGCTCTTACAGAGAGAGGTAGCAGCAGCATGAGACATCTGAAAATATTTAAAGACAGATCAAATCAATCTGCTAAATATCTCACCCAAAAGTAAAACAGATTGAAAAGTAATAAAACAACTAAAAAATGCATCAGAAATAAGTGGACTTTGAAGATTTCAGAAGGAACTCAAAATTATCATGATGAAACACTACTTTTAAAGATAAGCAGTACATAACATGCATTAAAAATTAAATTACTGACTTGTTTAGAATCATACAGTGGTTACTGTCTAAATCCAACTCCTTTTATAATTCTGTAAAGAGTTTGTTGCTAAATCAATAAAACACATCTTAGTCCCTAAAGATGTTTAACTAAACAGTATATTGTTAGAGATTACAAAATTGAGTTGAATTGAAAAATTGATTGGTTTCCTACAACCTAACACTCCTGTAGTCACTTAATTTTATATCTACTGATATTCCTGTTGTGGCTTCCTTTTTATCTTTTATCCTTGCTAACATTCCAGTTGTGGCTCTTTATCCACATTAACATTTCTGTAGTGACTTGCACCAATCCATAACATTCAATTTGTGATTTACTTTTATCCATACTGACATTTCTGTTGTGATTTACTTTTATTTCTGATAATACTCTCAGAGAGACTTACCTTTACCTATGTTAAAATTCTTGTTCTGACTTACTTTTATTCCTGCTAACATTCCTGTTGTGCTAACACTGAAGTCCAGATAAGCAATCATTTCTGGAGTAGGAGCTCTATAGATATTTGTTAATTTTTTCTTGGGTGGGTCATCAGTATCCAGTATTGTAGGCCATGTCTTGACATCTACCACATTACCTGCTTCCTAAACAAAACATGAGATACACACACTATTCATAAAAGTAATTTTCAACAGAAGGCTAGTAACTGTTCATTTTCAATTCATTTCTGTTTAAGCTTCAAAAAAATTATATTTTTCCTTTTCACCACAGTAGTTATAACAAGACATTAAATTTCATTAAAGAATAGAGTTAATATTTATATTATTTTAGAGTTTAAGGATTTTTTTATTATGAAATATCATTCAAATTAAGTAAATATTAATTGTTATAATTATATAAAAGTATGCCAATAATAACTAAACAATTGAATTCTACTGAAATAGAGTGGTATAACACTACTGGAAAGAGGGATTATTGTTGCGATAAAGAAAATTAACAGAAATTATAGATGTAGTAAAAGCATTGCACACCTTGGATTTCAGTAGCTTGATAACAGGTGCTGTAGATAAAACTAATGCAGATTTACTGATGTCTACAATCATTCTGACAGTTGGTAGTGTTGTCTGTAAATTCTGAGGGTGAGGAGGCCGAATACAAACTGGTACAACACCTTTTACAATAACAAAAACAATATATACATTTCTTCATTGGATCAAAATTTTGTAATTGAATATGGCACATCTCAGCTAGTAAATTAAGAAAAAAAATGTTTCTATATCATAAACCTTTTTCAACTCAAACAGTTTTCATATTGTCATTCACTTAGAATTAAGACTCCATGTAAATCATGATTTCGTGGACTGCACAGAAATTGGTCCAACATCATGAATATTTTAATCTTAAGGATCTGAGTTTGGTGGATTTGACTTTACTAAAATTAACAAAACAAACTAAGTATAATTCACAATTATAATGCACTCACAGGTATTTACAACTAAATATTCCTTGCAATGTTACTAAGCTAACTAAACCATAAATGGCTCAGAGAAATAAAAACATCAAATATAATAGCAACATATTTATCTTTGAAATAGTTTTTTTTATGTAAACTTTAGCTTGAATGTTTTTGTAACATGTTGACAAGAAATTAATTAAATAAGACACAATAAAATGAAAATGGGTATATGGTGTTTCATACAAATAATTTCCTTTTGTGCACTATTATTCCAATATGCATTGACTGCGGTGTTGTAATCATATGACTATATTCAATCCAGGTGGAAAACACTGTGTAACAAAAAAATGGCATGTGTCAGAAGCAGCTTAAAATGTTCTTGCAGCAGGTTAAATAAAACAGTTTTCACAAACAGCTTTACATAGATAACTGGAACTGAAATTATTTTGGCCAATTTTTTTTTTTTTTTAATTTAAAGCAAAGCTACACAAAGGACATTTGCTGTAGTTGTCCCAATGTTAGCAGTGAAACACTACAGGAAGGGCAGCTAGTCATCACTACCCACAAGCAATTCTTGGGCTACTCCTTTACCAATGAATAGTGTTGTTGACTGGCACATAATAATATCCCCACAGCTGAAAGGGAAAATATGTTTAGTGGGATGAGACTCAAACCCATGATCCTCAGATATTAAGTCAAGCATCCTATGCAAGGTATATGGTTTAGTCGCCCAATTTTATATAGAAAATAAGTGTTAACACAGGGTGCAAAAACATATACCTCAGAAAAAAAATTACCATTTTATATGAATACAACTACGGATTACAATTTTACATACAAATGTCCTCATATGTATTACTGTCAATGGAATTTGTAGCTAATTTTCTTAATTCAGAATAGTCATATTCTTTCAGAACATCATATTTATATATTCAAACTAAATTATAATTTTATACAGAAATATTCTTGTATTGATAATTTTAAATGGAAGTTTTAGCCAAGTCTCTAGATTCAAAGTAGTCACATTCTTTCAAAAATTATGCTTGTATATTCAAACTAGAGTAACATTTTAACTAAAAATAAATTTCAATTGATAATTTTAAATATTTTCTTAATTCCAGGTAGCCACATTCTTCAAAAACATTGTCTCTTCAATTACAGTGGATTACAATTTAATCTAGGTATGTCATTGTATGGATAATATTTAACAAAGTTTCTAGAATTCATGGTGCCCACATTCTTCCAAAATATTAAGTTTATACATAATATATATATATATTTGAACTAGATTAGAATTATAACTAGAAATATTCTTTTATTGATAATTTTCTGGGAAATTTTAGACAATTTTCTTAATTGTTATTACATTACTAAATAATTAATAAAAAACAGATTACATACCAACATAAAGGCAGCCATAGAAGGCACAGATAAGGTCAACACCCGGAGGGTAGACAAGAGCCACATGGTCACCTGTGTTGAGTTTCCCTTTCTCCAACAATAAACAGCCAACTCTCTCTGATCGTTTTTGTAGTTGTGAACAAGTTAGAGATGATGCCACTCCTCCCTAACAGAAAAAATACATAGGTAATTATGTCATAATGGAAGTGATGTAACCAATCTATCAAGACTTTGTACTGCTGTGAATGTGCAACTGTTGTAATAAGTGTAAAGTTTCTTGTCTAGGTCTTATTTCTGCTGAGGATGTGCACCTATTTTAATATTTATGAAGTATCTTGTCTAAGATCTTTGAACTACTAAGGATGCACAATTGTCATAACAGGTGTGAAGTATCCTGTCTAGATCTTTCTTCTGCTGAGCATGTGTAACTGTTGTAATATGTGTAAAGTATCCTGTTTAGACCTTCACTTTGTTTAGCACGTAAATTTTCTCTAGATGCTGAAAGGGTGATTTCTGTGGCAACTTTTGTAGGACTGGCTTTTCTATGATTTGAAGAGTAACACTTATACAGCATAGTAAACACCCTATCCTGACTACCTTGATGTTAAAATAATTACATCTAAAACAATGATAGAACAAAAAGTGTAATTATTACTAAATACAGTAACAAGAAAGCACAATGAACCAGTAATGCCACACTCACCTTAGAATTCAACAATGTAAAGACAATGTGATCTGCAGTGGTAGATGCTCTCCATCGCAGAACTTCTGAAATGAACTGATATTTGCGTGTGGCATCGCTCACATCTTCAACTAGTGCCACGTCCCTTCCCTGAGCTGATGCCAGTCTGACACCCTGAACCATGCTTCCAACCAGAACTGATGCCGGTCCAACCTCTATAAACAAAACATCAAAACCAATAACAAATTAAGTATTAAAGTATTTCCTCCTACACATCTAACTGCCAATAAATCCTACAGAATGTACTTAATATAATTGATATATGCACACACAGTGGAAATTACCACAGAAAAAACATTTCTGGCAAAACAAATTCTCTTTTACACTACTTTAAAAACATCCAATGCTTTAACTTCTAAAGTATATTACAATATTCTTGAAATAGACATTACAGATGTTTATTAACTAACTTTTTTTTAGAGAAAGGTGTTTCAAGGAACCTACCTGAGTGAACTTCCCTAGGTTTAGGAAGATTGGTAACACATGTGTGGGGACACATTAACACATTAACAGGATGAAGATTTCCTTCCAAAAGCATTCGTTTAGTTTCTGACAAGTGAATTCCACCCAAAGGAGTCTTAAAAGCATGAATACCAAGGGGTTTCTTAAAACATTTTTATTTTTCTAAAACAGTTTTCTACTCTAAAAATGTGCAATAAATGCAAAATATACAGAACATAAAATATATCAAAACGTGTTTCAGTAGAATAGAGTTCTTTTCATCACATATATAAAGTACATTTCTCACAGAGGTTTTTTCTTGACACATAGTGTTATTATATTTATAGATATTTAGTTTCAAATAGAATATATTAATTTTAAGATAGGTTTCAACTGAAAGTTCGTGTTTCACTTTATGAGTTCAATTTAGTAAAGCAAAATAACAAGACTTAAAATACAATATAAAACGAGAGTAAAGAATTAGCTAAAATTAAATTTCATTCATAAGAATCAAGCCAATGTTGTTCTCAAATTGTAAAAGTCAAAATACTGTAGCAGATAACATGAAGAAAACAGACCAGAATTCTTAGTTTATTAAAGTTATAATTTATAAAATAGAAAAGTATGAATAGAGTAAACATGACAAACAACTATGATGCTCACCTTTGGCAAAAAGTTTGGTGGTACTAAGGCTAAACAGTAAATTCCAATTTGATGAATACCATCAACTGCCTGTAAAACTCTGCTCATCCAATGAAAGCTCTGCATCAAAACATTTAATCTTATCAGTATGTAATTAACAAATGCAATAACTTGGTATAAAAATTATAAAACCCTTCATCCAAACATCTACTTTTTGTTTTTCACAGTAGATTAACGTAATTTCAGTTTTCTTTTGTCAACTTAAAATAACTTTCAAAACACTATGCATGATCTTTAGTATGTAGGTTGCTATGATTTATCTCCCCCATCATTAATTTTCATGTTGCACTGAAAAGTATTTTTATCTACCACATCATAGCTAGTAGTATAACAGCAAATGACGCTAAGGTAATGAAAAAAAAACAACAAAAAACCATTGTCATCAATTTTGTAAGTGTTAGCTTTATTAACTATTTAAAGAACGAATATTAATTGCAGAGCAAGCTCTTGGGGCATATTACCTCTTCCTCAGTGCAGTCTAGTCGTTGTTCTGCTATCACACATATTCTTTCATCCCTGAGCACACGAATTGAGAACACAGCGATCCTTAAAAATACAAAAACCTGGAGTTTATAAATTTCAAACAGTTTTGTACAAAAAAAAGTAACAATTTTTATTTGTACTGTAGTTATTAAATAATCAGAACTGTTCTCAGAAAAAATATCTTGTAAGTGTTTTAAAGAAATATAACCATTTCAGCAAAGTGTTTTTTATACAATTACTCATAAAAAATCATTACTTTGAGGCTATCCTGAAATAGCATGCATTTTTAGAATTAATTATGATTCATAATTAGCTGAATAATTTTAAAAAATAAAATAAGAACTGGTGTTTCTGTACTGGAGCTCTACTAAAAGTAATAACACAAATATCTGTGAAAAATAATTTCTATGTAAGGAAACAAAACTTTATGAATTTTTATTACATATTTCAATAACTGCTCACCTGCCACGGTAAATAAATTTCATTGGTTCCACTGCTAGAACAGTAGCTATGATATCATCACTGTTATGTTTCCTCCCACTGACTTGCATTAAACCGTCTCGGGTACCACAGACAAAAACAAGTCCTCCCTAATAGATAAAATAAAAAGCTGTTTGTTTATAATCACCAAGAAAAGCTGCATAGTCTATCTGCATGCATAAAAATTAGGTGGGTGACATACCACAGAATAAAGAAGTCAATTGAGCCAAAAACAAAAACAAACCTCCTTTGACAACCAAATTAAACATTTCTCTTTGATAGACAGAAACAAAAATTGGGGATAATCCAAACATAACTCTTCTTTGACAGTTAAAATAAAAAAAGTCAAAACCTAATTTGTTGTGACTTAGGCTAAACATGAATACAATTCCTTCTTGAAAGTCATAATGATAAATTAACAAACTCCTTACCAATGCCAAAATATTATAAACACGATATTGCAGCTGACAGTTTGAATTCTGTTATGTGTGAAAGCTATTTTATATATAAACTCTTTAAACATAAGTTTTCTTTGATACAATGTCATTTAAATTTTGTTTTTAAAACAATAACAAAAATTGTTCCACACTTTAAAAGAAAATATCAATTTGTATAGAAGATCCCTTATCAACCTTCTCAATTTTTATTTAGATGAATTAATGAACAATACACATCTGTAATAAAATAATTACTCAGAAACAAAATAATTTTGTTCTTCATACAAAACACTTTAGTTGTAACAAATGTACTATTTTTTCACATACATTTTACAAAATAAAAACTTGAGAAACCTTCAGTAGTATTTTAGGATACTGATAATTAAGGAGAAAAAAAATACCCATTTAATGGTTAATGTTCTGAAATAGCATCTACTTTCTCAAAGACATATTTCACCTAGTTATTAGATTATTCCTTATCAATAATATAGGTGAAATTTCTCTATCCAACAATAGTTTTTGTAGTCTTTTAATTGTAAAAGATTTTGTCCATCATAATAAACGTTACTACCTAAACACACTATTTTATATTATTCATTCATTAATAATTATTAATTTGAATGTTAGAACAATACGATGAAAAAAGGCTAATCTAACATAAATACATCATGTTTATTACACTGTTGTATTTTGCCCTTTCTTAATTAATGTTTGTTAAATTTTTTACACGTGTTACATAAAAGCAGTATTTGATTTAAAAAAAAAAAAACACGTCAAATTTTGACACATACCGGACCAAGAAAGCCCAACAAACCAGTCCTTATAAAATTATGCTCACTTGCAGGCCTCCCATCTGGAGTTAATAGTTTAACCTGTAACAACATGTAAAATATCATGCATGTGTGTTATGGAAGTGGAAGAGAGTAGAAAAATCCAAACTAATAAATATATATTTAAAAACGATACAATAGTAATATGGTATATGAATGTAAAAGGAATAATTACAACCTAAGTAGTCTTATTGCTTCAACAAAAGAATAATTAGCTAATTAGTATTACTTTGGTACAGTAACAACCTTCAATATTTTATAAAGAGATAAAAAAAACATAATTTACTCAATGTTGGTATCTTACTGAATACAAGCTTTCAGCTAGTGTACAAAATTTATATATACTGAAATTTGTACAAGATTCACATTTCATTACATTCTTTCTGTACCATTCAAAATGACTGTTTAAATTTGTATTTGGAACCTGATGATGATGAATAAAATACAGTAAATGGAAAATTACACTTAATAAATACCAGTAAGGTAAAACCTCTTCATCATCTATTCATTGAATACCTCTTCAATCATGTTTTTTACTTTAAAAACTTTATAAATTATATCCAACTGATTTTACAAGTTACTTTTAAATACTCTAAATGTCAGAATGAAAATAGTATTATGACCACTTGTAAATATTTACAAAATAAAGAATTTTACTCACAGAACTTTTAATATTTTTAAATCAATTAAAATAGTCTCTTGCTAATCTATAGCACAAGTGTTTATTGCAAACCATGTATTGTAATACAATGTTTAAATAAATGTCCTGAAAAGCTTATACACCACATCTCTTATAATGAAAACATACCTATCAATTAAAGTTTGAATTTTTTCAAGTTTATTTTATGTAATAATTTCTGTCAGAAGTTACATTTATAAATTTATTGCTCTTAACACCTTTAATATGTATTTTTAAATCTCACTGCCATGGAGGTTGTAATACTGCTTACTTAGAGATGGTTCAAAATTTTCATTGAAATGATATTTTAAATATCTTCTCAATAAGTCATCAACATTTTACAATACTATACAGTGTTTCCTTTTATAAAATATATCTACATAATGAGTCACATTTTCTGGTAATGTTGGTGAAAATCACAGCAAAAGGTTCAAATTTTTCTCTCTTTTTTATTACATGATAACTCAAAAACAAAAACAATGGTGTCAACCAATTTCACAAAGATGACACAATTTCAAAAAGAGTATTTGCTTTTATAAGTATTATTAATAACCAGTTGTCATAAATTACAAATCTAGAGTAAACAATGTTATCATTACCCCTTGAAGTCAGCTAGCTTATACAAATTTGAGGTTTCTCTAATAATCCTTAAGTACAGGATATAAACAGAAATTACTGATCAATAATAAATAAAAAATAAATATTACAGTTGGAACTTCATTGTATTTAGAATTTGGCTATAAATACAACCTTCTAATGTCTATTGAAAAACTGAATTAAAGCAAACAATTTTTTTTGTAAGAAAATTTTTTCTGGCTAATTAATATTAGCCATCCCCACATTCATTTCCTTTTTTGAATTTTTTTTTTTTTACTTGTATGTATGTCTTTATAAATGTTCATCTCTAGCTACTGCCTTGTGTGCTCAAAATTGTATACTATGAGCAAAATATATTCTCTTCAAACTTCAAAGTTTACCAGTTTCAACACATAAAATGAAATACCTTGTTTTGTTCTTTATTACACATCTAAAGATAAACTTGCTATTGGAAGTGTTGTTTATCTATAAAATGGTAAAAAGAGTTAAAATGCCTTACACATATTTCTAATAATAAGTTCAAAACTTCTGTATTCATAACTCAATCCTTAATCACCTTAAATATTGTATTGGTGAGACCTTGAAGTCCCCAGTAAGCACTTCCAGTCATCGAAGAGCTTACACAGAGTTCCCCAATTTCATCAGTTTTACACAAATGTGGCTGATCATTCACTTTTACAACAGCTACCTGAGCTAAAAAAATATAAAAAATGATACTTTCAGTGTGTAAGAACACACTAATAAAAAATGTGTACGATATCACCATATTATTCAAAGTCTTTATTTTATGAAATCATAAAACAGACATGCTGATGTCAAAATATGATAATGTCTGAACTAAATTAAAACTTCTTCAAAATCCACATCAGTAACAACATTAGACTCAAGGCATCAATTTAAATAAGAATAGCCATCAGTAGTATGCACAAATACCTTCAATCATCAGCTTTCTGTGTTTCTTCTAGTTGTTTGTAGAATGAATTTTGTGGCTTGCTTTCTTGCAGCAAATAAATTTCTACTGTTTTGAAATTCAAACCTTGACTTTTAGCTCCAAAATCAAAAGGGTTCATCTCTAGTTCAGTGGAAAGTGATGTGCAAATTTTGGTTAATATCTGCTGTTTTAGAACTTAAGGTATCAAGTAGAAACCAATTTTAGTTTCTACTTGGAAGTGGTGAACTTGACCTTCATGTTCAGCTTTTATAATCCTAAAATCATCAGAGTTCTTCTCCATCCTCAAAAGAGATGATCCATGATGTTTATTTAAAGTCTGCTATTTAGAACTCTAGTTATTATGCAGGAAGTAATTGTCTATAAATGGATGGACTAACAAACAGATAGACAATGTCACAGTAATATCCTACTATGCTACCTTTTCACATCTTTTTATTGGAAAGCAAACAATGTACCTTTACAAACTATTTGTTTAGTACTCCTATGATAATTCTGATATTATAATTATAAAGAAAATTTTCACCTGAATTCTACAACATTTAGCTAAAATTATAAATTTATGTCTTTATGAAACACTGAAAATCCTTTATTTCTTGTATAATGTTTTTCAATTTACATTTATTATAGTTTTATACAAGTGTATAAATAATTTTCTTTTAAGAAATAAATTGCTTTAAAATAATTAATTAAAGCATATGCTCAGAATGTGATATCTTTGTTTGTAATGATAATATCTTCATTAGGATAAAAAATAAACTAACCACCAGGCATAACCAGTCCACAGTCTTGTAAAGTAAGAGATGTAAGACTGTTTTCTTGATCCACTCGGATTACCCCATGACTGAGAGCTGACATAGATAATACTCCTCTACCACTAGAACCTGGTCCTGGTCTACCAGATCTTAGTAAAAGTGACATAAATACAATACTGAATTAATCTTTAGAAAATTATTTGGATACAAGAGAAATTAATCTATACAATTAAAAAGTAAATCCAAGTTATTTTGTAAAAAACCCACTATTCTTGAACTACAATCATGCTCATCTTCCAATACTTAAATTTAATTCTATTTTGCAGCAGAGTTGTTTTAAAAATTTCATAAGTGTAACCATTTCAAATACCATGTTTATCTCAACATTACAGTCTTGATAAATATAAAGGTTCAACTGAAATTTACTTTGTATGTAAAGTGATGTCATTGTTTTTTAAAATCTGAAATGCATCACTTTTAACACAAATTTTCCTAGTATTTAATAACTATTGAATCATGTATAAACATATAAAATTTTGTTTTAAATAAACATATTTCAGTACTTTATCTGTCTCTTAATTTTTAGTATATAAGCTAGGTCATTTTGACTGAGCTTTCAATCACCATGTAACCACAAAACTATAAATACTGTAACTATTCATGTAATAAGTGTATTTTCAAGAAATGTAGTAAGCTTTCAGTAAACAATATGTACTTTTATATGAAAAAACAACAGGATTTTTTAATTAAATATCTTACCAAAGATTACGGTCTTGTATTTGTTTTTTCCTGAAATCACAATGAAAGTTAACCCTTATAACATAACTTAAGATTTATTCTTACTGTGCAACTTAGAACATAAAATATTAACATGCAACAAAGCTACTACAATTTTAACTGGCTTTCTATCTAAGCTATATGTGTTTTAAATAATTACCTTATTTGATCTAGGTGATCTAAGTGATAGCAAACTATAAGATTGATGATGAATACCTCAAAACTGATTGTGAGAATGAGTTAACCTTATACGGAGAGCAGTCAATTAAAAATTCTAAACTGTGTAATTCAGAGCAAATAAATATCAAATGATACAAAAAATTGGAGACTGAGAATTTTAAATATTTCTTTTTGAAAATTAAAAAACTTAAACCTGATATAATATGAAAAGTTTAATTATAATTTAAATTTTGCAGATAAAGTAGTTTAATCAAATTTTAAAAGTAACTCTGTGAAAGCCTCAAGAGATTCATACTTTAACCAATCAATATCGAGATTGGTTAAATAAAAGGATTAAAGAAAGAGGATACTGTTTGTAAAACACTTTTCAGTTTTGAAATTATTATTTTGTTGTGATTTTGTGTTTATTCTTTCTCCTTCTTTACCTCCTGATGGCCACTGTCAGACTTTCTCCAGTAGCTGCACAGGGGCAGATAGCATCAGGTCGCAACCCTCTACTGTGGAAGACACTCATAAATTGATCACAAGATGACAAAGACCCTGGAGAAAGATCAAATAGTAAAATTTAGGCTTCCACTTAAGCACATGTTCTTTTGCCACTCCCCAAAAAAAAAAAAAGAATCTGTAGGCACCATGTCTCTAATTGCATAACAACCATTTGGTCATACGTTACTTTCATAATGATACAAGGTGGACATGTTATTAATTTGATCAACTGTGCTACACATGCAAACTTGAAAACCATTACTGATATCTCTTTTGTCATTTTAACTGCATGACCCTTACAATCTGGATTACATCTTTGATTAGATACAAAAGCAGTAAAGAATTGTAGTTAGTACTTGCATGACTTTACTCACATAAATGACTTTAGTTAATACTTGAAAGACTTACATGGATTACTGAATTCACTACTCATGTGACTTACATGAATTACTGCAATTACTGTGCATGATTTATATAGTTACTGAACTTACTTCTTTTATGACATATGGATTACTGCATTACTACTTGTAAAACTTACATGATTTACTGAATTTATTTCTTGTATGACTTACATGGATTACTGTAGTTACTACTTTGATGACTTACAGGTAGTACTTAACTTACATGGGTTAGATCCATCAGCCACAAGCAACATCCTTAAAGAACTCAGGTTGACATCTTTGTGATCCTTGGTGGCCAATAGACCCCAATGTAAGTCACGAGACTTGCAAATGGCAGAAGAACCTATGAAAAAAAAGTAAATGGTTCTTTGTTTTTTGATTTTCAGGTAAAGCTTCTGAAGAGCTACCCATGCTAACTATCTCAAATTTAGAAGTGACAAACTACAAGGAAGGCAGATGACCAATATTACTCACTGTCAACTCTTGGGCTATTCTTTATCAACAAAAAAAGTGGACCTATAACCTATAACTCACAAGTCACATGCCTTAACTACAAAGCATGCAAGGCTCAATAATAATGGAAATTAACAAAAAGAGTAATTTCTAATGCATTCTATAATAAAAACAGCATTGTTAATTCTTATATTAAAAAAGAAATCTAAATTCATCTAGACTATAAACAACACTTCTTATTTATGACAAAGACAACAAACACGCAGTTACTTAGATTTTGTGCATTAATCAATACAGTGAAAAAAACTCAAAAAATGCAATATTTTAATTTATCAACAGAGGTTTCTGTTGTTGGAGATTTTAAATAACTTATGAAAGTTAACGGTACATACATTGTGATTAAAAGTTTCATGTAAAAACTTTCGTTACTAGTTGCAACATACAGTTAGTTCATTTCATCATTTTCTGAAAATCATTAGGAATTAAACAAGAAGAACAGTTTGAAGAAAAGGGAATATTTCATATAAATCTACCAGAAAAGCTTTAGACAAAAGTTTAAAAGATTTGAAACATACATTAGCTAAGTATCAGCAGAAGTTTGATATTTAAAAACGTTCCAGGAAACTAACTGCTTGAGGCACTGTTTATATATTTTGATATCTGCCTTTGTTAGGTTTTGTTGTTGAGTGATTACTACACAATTATGAAGATCATCTGTTGAAGTCCTTTTAGTACAATTCACCTTCCACTAACAAGAAATAGCAAAGATATTACTTGACTGAAGAGAAATACATCTGTACAGTTTAATTCTCAAGGTATTTATTACCTTTGTATTTTGAGACCATTAGCATCCAAGATGCTGGATTAATCTTCATAAGCGAATATGGAATGAAGATGACATGCATTCCATTGAACACACTCTAGAAAATAAACAAAAGTATATATACACATATGCACACATAGAAGTAGCTATAGTATGTTTCAGAAACTTATACAAATTAATAGGATTCAAATCTGAAACAACATAAACATGTCTTTATGATGTGTAAGATTATGACTCATTACTTTGGCTAATATAATAGAGAATAATGACATGAGAATAAATATATATAAAATCAAACAGCAGCATTTTATTTTCAAAAACTACAATGAACAAAAACAAAGTTATGGCTAAATGACATTCAATACTGTATGTTTAAATACAACTAATTTATTAAAGCAATTACAGGACAAAAAAAAAGACATTACTACTACAGAATCAGTACTTACAGTGTGAATACTATGCCACAGCCCAACTTCTCTCTTGAAGTCTAACACACATACCATAACTTCTCCTACAAAAATATTACATAATCTACTCATGTCATTCATGAATAGCTGAAATGTTATATAAACACCTAAAAACATATCAACAGATCTGAAAGAAGAAAAAATTTAAAAGTTTAAAATATATGAGATATGTAACATATGAAGAACACATGTTTAAATGTTTAACAGGTTAACAAGTTTATCACTTACTTAATAAGAGTGCTCTAGTTATTAAGTTTACCACATATTTAACAGAAGTGCTGAGGTTGCTTAATAAAAGTAATTGGATATAAGGCTTCTTACTGAGTTAATAAGAGGGCTTGGATTAACAGCTTTTTAAATTCTAAAATTAAAAAATGCCATACTTTATACATGCTTCATATTATTCAACAAAATCATGTTTAGTTAACTCTGCTACCCTATTAATTATACTGACTTACTTGAATAATTACATTAAGTTGTGTTAATTATTATGTTGAGTTGCCTGATCATGATTTTGAGTTATACTAATTATTTTGAGTTATAATAATCATGAAGTTGACACGTACACTAATTATTATCTTGAGTTACACAAATCATTATGTTGAGCTGTAGTAGTCATGATGTTGAGTTACACTAATCATGATCACATCTACTTATAAATTTTTCTGTACTTCACAGAAGTATAACAATGTTTTATATTTAATAATACATGGCAGAAGTTTAAAAGAAAATTACTCAGAATTATTTAATATCATACCCTTCCTTCATAAGTAAGTTATAATGTTCGAAACAAATGTTTTTTCCTACATACCTTCAGTATAATTACAAGCTGCAGTTAAAGCTCGACAATGATTTACCAAGGCTGACCTAGTTACAGTTACACCTTTCATAGAACCATCTTTGTCAACAGTGTACTGGAAAGAGAGAAAACAAGATCTGTCACCTGACCACTGATGATGGTTATTTCTATGCTGTTAGCATTGTTGTTATAATTAAATGAAACACTGATTACAGTAAATTCAGTAATTAACTACTTTAAAGCATCTTATTATTTTGGAACATGAAAACATTTTTTTAATTATATAATTATTAGAATTCAATTCAAACCACTTCAAATCTAAATTAAGAGCTTTTAGTTTATCATCTAGCAATGTATGTACACACTTACATTTATGAGGAATG
Source organism: Tachypleus tridentatus (assembly GCF_004210375.1). Lineage (NCBI taxonomy): Eukaryota > Metazoa > Arthropoda > Merostomata > Xiphosura > Limulidae > Tachypleus > Tachypleus tridentatus. Next base: position 94,828,654 of record NC_134833.1, read on the forward strand.
TATATAATCTGTATTTAAAAATTACATTTCTAACAGGTATATACGAACATGAAAAATGGAAATATTTATTGCTAACAATACAGAAGTTTATCAAGAAGATAAATTATTTTTGATAAAATTTACAATAAAAAACCCACTTTTGATATATTTTGTTCATAAAAGAACATAGGTTTAACACCTCAAATCTTACAAATGAATATTTTACACTGACCCAAAACATCACTAATAACTTTGTTGTTTATTTTAGTGTTTTGTGCTCAGTTGTATCAGCTAACCTAAATAGCCAGTTTGTGAATAGAAATGCAGAATACAATACAATTTGGCTAAATTCAACTCTTTTTTTTTTTTTAATGAATGAAACTGTTACAGCTTTTGTAACAGTCTTTTATCAACTATTAATTAATTAATATTCAAACATCTATGTTCCATTTTTAACACAATATAGAAAATGGGTATAACAATGTTAGCACAATATTCTAACACAATAGTACTGTATTGTTAACAAGTTACCTAAAGAAAAGTGTTAAGCTATTAGTATGTTACCTAAACATGACTGATCCATTATTAACACATATTAAAAGGCACAAACAACATTTTTGGAATACCTTAAAAACTGCTTTCTCCATAACATCTTATATGACTAAAAATAATTAGTTGTTTCTTTAGATTGGACTTTACAGCATTTCCTTAACTAGAAAAGATTGTTTACTCACTTCAATGTATGCAGTAGCCTCATCTGATAATTTAGGTGGAGGCATCCAGTCTTTTGGAGGTCTACTTAGGTGATCTGTGATAAACCAGTGAAGATTTGGCCATCCTATGAACCAATAGTTAATGTGTAATCATTTATCACATGCAATAACCATAGTTTAAGTTTGTGCAGAGAAAAACAATTTAGCTGTCAAATCTTGCAGTCTTTAAAATGTACATGAAATTTAACCATGAAACTGAAGTATAAAAAGGCATCCAAAACCACATTAAACCTCTACACAAAATGTTAGAAGAATTAAAAATTATTCATTTAACATACAGGGTGTGGGATAAAAAATAGTGGCCTAACTTGAAAATGTTGTAACTTTGTTATATCATTTATTAGATAACAGAAAAGTATGTATAACTATACGTTTGTAGAATGCACTTGACGAGATCTGTTCAAATATTATCTCAAGTACTAATTTTAACAATGGCTTTTCTAAATACCTGATTTTAGCTATGTTTTCTAATAACAAGTGTTGTAGACCTGTTGTAGTTTCTTACATCTTCATATTACAATTAGCCTACAAAATGATTAAACAACTTTCTCTGCAATTGTGGAGTCACTAAAAGATGTCTTAGAAATAAGAGAATTGATGTTATGGAATAGCCAGGTCAATCACCTAATATCAATCTGACTGAAAATTTATGGGCTGAGTTAAACCGATTAACAAACCATAACAAGTCAAACACAGAAGCTGAACTTCTTGAAGAAAGATAACAGTCAATCACTTAGGAATATCTGCATAAACTCACTTGAAGCATGTCATGTCCATGTAAAGCAGTATTAAAACCCAAAGGAATGCTGACTAAATATTAATTTGCGAAACTGGTTTGTGTTATTTTGAATTTCATTTTTGTGTTCAATTATTGTAAATAAACTTGTTTTATCATTTTGATAACTGAAATAAGATCTAAGAAACTAGAGCAGGTGCACAACACTTTCTATAAAAAATGTAACTAAAATCATGAAAAGTTAAGATATTCATGAAAATGAGTGTTAAAATTAAGATATGAAATCATATTTAAACAGATCTTGTCAAGTGCATTCTAGTGCACATAGGTTTTACATATTTTTCTTTATAAAAGATATAATAAATTAACAACATTTACAGTTTTTTGTCCACCCCCTGTATATGCAAAATTTCACTACAAATACAAATTTTATACTTATTTTCATTACAGAAAATGATGAAACGCCAATTAAACCACAGGTGTTACACTAGACATGTGGTTTCACAATTGATGTCACATGCCAGATAGAACTTAAAAGACATATTTCTTGTAATGTCAACAATTTATCAATGTTGACACACAAAAAAACCTTTATAGAAAATAAAAGCCAACCTTCTTGTAATGTTAACATTCTCCAATGTTGACACACAAATATGTTTTTTTTTAAATTGTCAAGAAATTAGAATCATGTTATAACAATTCTAATATGTTACAAACAAAAGTAATTGTTAATAATTAAAATTTTGTTAGTTATACAATCATAACAATTCACAAGTGTGCATATCTAATTATTAACAATCAGTCATGCTATAACAATACTTTTGAGAAGTAACTATTAAGAAATTAAAATGCTAGAGCAATTCACATGTGTTGTCTACACATGTTAAAAATTAGAATCATGCTTAAACCAATCAGTAAGATTGTAAACATAAGTACTTGTTTAGAAATTATAATCATTGTCGTACTAATACATGTGTAAAAATCACAATATTCAAATGCTGTGAACACAGGTAATTATTTAGAAGTTAAAAATACAGTTATAACAGTGCATGCTATGAACTCTGGTAATTGGTATTAGATTTAAAAATGAAATTTTTGCATGAAAAAATTCTGTTTAGTTTTTACATACTATCAAGCTTGACTAAGCTGCACTAACCTCTAAAAGTATGGACCTCCCCTGCCGAAGTTTTAGGTAAGCCCTTGTAACAGGCTTCTGAAGTTAGTGCAAAGTTAACCCCACAATTTCCTAACAAGAACCCTATCTGCAATGAATCAGCATCCTGAAGATAAAACAAGTCAAATTCATCTAATGCAGCATGCACACACACAAAACAAAATGACAGATAAGAACAATCATAAGGTGAAATTTCCAAAGAATAGTAATTTTGATTTATTCATTATTTTCAATTACAAAACTCCTCTAAAAATTATAGACAGAAACATATACTTTCATTTGTTAACATTACTTTAAAGTGTAAGAAACATCAATCCACAATGATGCTAAGTTGAAAATTAGATAAGTATTTTACTTTGTTAAAATAAAAATTCTCAAGACTTGTAACAACCAGGTTTCTCACCCCAAGCAATTTTGAACATGGGGATGGCAGTAATACAAACAAAACTTTTTCCTGTAATAACCAGACTTCTTAACCTATGTAACCTTGAGTGTAGTAACTATAAAATCATAACCTATACTTGTAATGACCAAACTTCTCACTCCTTGTGACATAGCCATGTGAACATAACTACTAACTAGAACCTGAAAACTGGTTACTCCTTGTCAAATGTTTTTAGAAAAGTATGTATACAATATTCTTGTTGTCAGTTTGAACTGTGAGTTACACCTTTCAAGTGATAGCAACTACTCATACAAGGAAAGCCTCTAGCCTCCACAATTTGGAAAAAAAAAAAAAAACACAAAAACTACTGAATATAAATTTCTACCATAAATTTAAAATCTGAAATTAGTAACTTCTAGTGATAAGTTTAGATTGATTCAGTTATTTGATAAAATATTTTCCATGTTACTAATAAATTCAATTTTAAATAATGTCTAGTCATGATTAAACAGATCTTAAAATATAGATGTTGTAAAATATATGTTGAACCAAAACCCATCAAATTTTACTCTATTCTCACCAGTTTCAACTTAAGTCAAGAGTAAATGTTTCAATTATATATATATATAAGTCACATTTATAAATAAACAATTTGCCACTATTAGGTTTATTCTTAAATAAACATTATATAAAACTAAACAAGCATGTTTAAAGATTTCATTACGTAAAATGAAACTTAAAACTGGTAAACTCTGGCAAGTTTGAAAAAGAATATCCTTTCTTCAGGTTGCACAAGAGTACAAACTAATATAACAGTATGAGATGAACAGGCTTAATGGTTAACATTCTGAACTGTGGATATGCAGATTCATTATTCACAACAGAAAATTGTGTTATCAACAAATTAGGGTTACACATGAGTAATCCATGGGTTAGTGGTAGGTGATGTTGGTTAGCTGCCATTCCTCTTATCTATCAGTATTCAAATAACATAGGATTATTTGAGGTGACAACTTTTCAAGAGGAAACTGTAAAACTGAATTATCAGAAGTCACTACAAAAACGAATTTATAAAATTGATGTTGTAATGAATACAGCTAACTAAAAATACTCTTCATACATTGTTACTCATAAAAACTAGAATGAATTGTTTCTAAAGTTGGTTGCCCTCACTATGAAAGACATTTTTGGCTGGAATGAAAGTTGCAGATTTTCATAATGTGATGCTAAAACTGAATTATTAAAATTGTCAGCTTTCAATATAACTGTTATTAAGATGTTCTATTTAGAAAAAACTGTGTAAAATATCAACACTTGCTAACAATACTTATGTCCCAAACACAGATTATGTAGTCATAGCCCTTTCCATATGGGTCATTGGTCAAAAGCAACACCATTACATTTGTTAACTCACATTGAAAATTTATCAAACTACTATTTTATGAATTTATACCATTAAAGTTAGTATCAAACTGTAGATTATTATTCAAATGTTCATATTATATATTATTTAACCTGTTCAGTGCCGTAGATGAGATAGCTCATCCAAGCCGATTGGTAACACAGTGCCACGGACGAGTTAATTCATTCTCAATAATACCTTACTTCAACGCTAGATGTCAGCACCATACATGCATTTGACCTACTTACAAATTGTTTCACTTTCAATCCAAAATGGCGTCACAAAAAAGTTACAAAATTAAGAAGCATTAGACTTGTATTGTAGCAGCTGAAATACTTGGCAGTCAACAGGTTAATTTAAAAGTAAATATTAGAAAACATAACTAAACATTGATTTTTGTATGTCATGTGGCATTTTGGATTCAGAACTGGTTCAAATTCATTGTTTGTGATGTCAAAATAAAAGCCTAGGAACTCAAATTACCAATACTGAAAAGCCAGCATAAGAAGCTCCTATCTTTTCTATTTGCTAAGATATTGTTCATGTAATTAATCAAACATAGTGGTCACACACATCTCTTTCATTTTTGGAAACAGTCCCTGATATACACTTACTTCTATATATATGTGAAAAACCAATCAAAAGCAACAAAATGTCCACCATAGTGATATTCTCAGTCATTTTCAAATATAACGGTGTAATCTCTTTCATTTGAAACAAATCTTCATGCTGGTAAGTTAAGTCTTTGGTCTGTTCAAAGTTTCATATTTTTTAAAACCAAATAAAGATTAGTTACTACACTCAATACATTATAATGGAATTCTATGGTACTGATATAGTAACTTATGATTTTTTGGTTATTCAAATGTATATAATTAATCCCTCAAAAGAGTATTTGTTTTATACCTATCCTGCATGTGCAAATCTAGATAAGACGGTTGTTTTCTTTAATTCTTTATTTACTGTTCATTGCTTTAAGACAAATGAGTTAAAAACCTTTTTGTAAGTAGTAATAATGTATTACAAAGTGTGTATTACAAAATAGTGGTCCATTAAAACACAGCCAAGAAAAGTCAATTTATAGAGATCAGTTTTATATATTTGGATATAACAACATGAGTGCACATGCACCATGTCATTGTAACTTCTATGATGTTATTCAACAATAGCTGAAAGATCAATATAATAAAAAATAATAAATATATCTAAACATATAATGTTATGACATTTAAGCTGTTCAGGCTAGATAAGTGTGTTCTGAAGTCATTCTAGAAAGAAAAAAGCATAATTTATATTTATTTTCTATTTTTTCATGGTGATTACAAGATTGATCAAATCTACCAAACACATACAAAGATTATGATTCAATAGTGAAAATTACAGATGAAGATATAAAGTTTTTTCTTAAAAACATCTGATAATTATCTGATGCATAAAAGTATTTTTAATCTTAGAATGAAAATTATTCTGCATTTTGGATAGTCAACATTCTGAAAAAAAATATTTACAAGAATATTTTTAATTAAAAAGTATTAATACTTAATTCAAAAACTTGATATTTTGTGTACAAAAGCCTTGTAATATTTACCAATGACCTGGAAAGTTTTTGTAAACATATGCATACATTATCAAAGGTCATATTATTATTACTTTCATTAACACTTTTGTGGTTATAAGTAAGGTGGATTCCACCCAACCTATAATGAAGGAGTTAAACATTGTTATAAGGCATGTTTGTTTTATTTACATGACCACATTCAAGAGTAACAGTGAGAATTAAGTAACCAACTGATGTGTCAATACACCACACATACATATAACACAACATGTACAGACAACAAAGGAACTGTTGATTCATCTAGGTTGTCTCATCCACTATACAAAATGAAAAGAAAAAAGCTCAAAGCTAGCCATTATCATTAAAATACTTATTAATATTTCTATAAAACTCTCTTAATTTAACTTCCTCTACCATATCTGAATGTAAAGCTATCTTAACTGAAGATGGCTCCTGACTTGTCAGAATTTATACTTGTGTCCTTAAGTCTTATCAATCTAACCATTAATTACAGGGAATATTATTTATCAACATCATCAATTTCTCTAACAATCTTAAGCACCTCTTACACTTATTTCTTTTAAGATAAAATAATTTCAGTTAGCTTGTCCTCATGTGACAACCCTTCCATCCTAGGTATCATCCTAGTAGCCTTCCTCTGAAACCTTTCCATCAATTCAATATTTTAAGGTAGAGAGCTTATACATATACAATAAAATTATAACTTCTTTAGACTTGTACTCAATATTTCTCTAAAGAAAACCTAAGAAGGTCATTTCCATAAAAATTACAGCATGATCTAAATAATAATAACTGACAGGCATTACCTTGAAATTATTATAATCAAAAGCCATCTGCCATTTATTTACATTTTGTAAAGCAGTAGCCAGGTATCCAAAATATTTGAAATAAGTAACTAATATGTCAGTAGATCAGTAAAACACAGGATAAAATAAAGTGCACAACTGTTTTACAAACTCTGTGAAATGATTTTAGCTTTAGTTGTTTATTATCATCTTGAAATTTTAGGATATTAACTTTTCTTGTTTTGGGGGGGGGGGGGAGAGAAGATAGTTTGTTAATTTTGTGCAAAACCTACATAAAGGCTATCTCTCCCTAATTTATTAGTGTAAGGCTAGAGGGAAGGCAGCTAGTCATCACAGCCTACTGCCAACTCTTGGCCTATTCTTTTATCAATGAATAGTGGAACTGACTATCACATCATAAAGCCCCCACAGCTGAAAGGGTGAGCATGTTTGGTGAAAAAGGCATTTAAACACACAACCCTTAGATTACCAGTCAAGTACTTTAACCACTTGGCCATACTGGGCCAGGGAGGTAAGAGACTCTACATGTTTTAGTGAGATTTTCAAACAGTTTAAAATTATTTGCTCCAAAATATGATTTCTCATGACTAAAGCTATAGAAGCATAGTATATTTACATTCAATGGCAATGCTGTTTTAGCAGCACATATATTTTTACATGGAAGAATTTATTATGAATTCCTCTCTCCAAAACATATAATGCATTAATCAAAAACAAATTCTGACAAAACTTTTTCTTACTACCAAATTCAGTGTATAGCTAACACCATAATGGCTCTTTATTTCAGAGATTATTTCATGGGTGTCACAGAAGCCTTTACTGAGTCACTAGCATTTGGACTTTAGCTATAATTCCATCAAGAAATAACACATTAACTTATGTACAATCAATCAGTTACTTCACATTGAAGTTATGTAGTTTACATTTCACCTATTTATGCTCTTCTACTTTATTCAGAAGGAAGGACACCAGGGGTTTTCAAAATCTAGATTATTTTTGTTCTTTTTATTGTTTACAAAATTTATTTTTAAACATTTTCCATAAGTTTTTACAGCATTTTCTTTTATGTATCTATAATGCCTCAAAACAATTTTCATTCAGTTAACATTTCTTCTTCTTTTTTTTTCTATCAAACATTAGTACTTCATTTTTGAATTATATTGTTTTCACCCACTGATACATTTTTTCTTTTACAATTAAATAAGTGAATCTCATTATTTTATAATAAACATACAGTACACCTCTTTTAGTTTATTCAAACAGACCACAAATCTCAGTACATAATTTATACTTCTAATATTTTTTTCCAGATATTGGGATTCCTCTTTTCCTAGAATATGAGTGACTTTAAAGATCAAAACATAAGTAACATAGTTCAAAAAGTAAGTGTTATCATTCTCATCATCTTAGTTGGACCACATTAACAGAAATTAAGAATTGTAGGTTTTTGAACTTTTCAGGCAGAACAACAATACTCACCCTTCTCGTAAGAGGGACCTCGATGGGTACAGGTATTACACCTGCTATCAGACATCCATGGAATGCACACATGAACGACACTGGGTCATTGTTCGGGTAGACAAGAGCAACCTTTAGGTGAAAATGGTCACAATATTGGTCTCAACTCATTTAAAAAAGTAAAAAGTAGTAAAATGTCAAGTTACTTTCAACAGAAAACAAACTATTTGTCTCACAGAAACAAAACACGGATAATAACAATCAATCTCATGTTGATATGGATGGCATTTCAATCATCTAGTTACTATTATTGTACTTGTACATAAAAAAAAAAATTCCTTGAAAAGTAAAAAAAAATGTTTTGAATCTCATATTATCATAAAAACAACAAAAATGCAATTCTTTGTTTATTATATAGAAAACAATTAACCACAAACAACACACATTTTTATTAGATTATAGTATAGGTGTGTACTTGAACTGGTAACAAATGTGCCAAATGAAGCTTTTATTAAGCATAACTACTTCTAATTATTGACAATGCTTAGTCAGAAAATTAATTTAGTTTTCAAATCTTCATTAATTTATCAAATATATTATTATTAAAATTTGCTAATAAAAATTATGTGTGGCTCATCAACAATGACACTATTTATTTGATTTTAAAAGACAAAACAGCTGACAGTTTGACTATCAAGCAGAATTATGTGTTGAATAATGAAAATATTACAGAACCAACTGTAACAAAGGAAATAGCTGACATCTTTTTTGAACAGTTTTGAAAATGTTTTGATTCATCAAAATAAACTGCAGTAATAAAGCACAAGATTCATCATAGGCCATGATGAGTACATTACATTAATGAAGATGAATTAAAATCAACTAACCCTGTCTCCTTGTTTAATTCCATCTTCCCCTTTTAGTCCTGTTTTGTTCAAAATGTTATAAGCTATTTTCTGTGCCCGACTTAGCAGCTTTCCTGATGACAAAAAAAAAAGATGTTTTTACTTTGATGGTGCTTTTAATGATGTGATTCACTTATTATAAAAGGTAAAAAGACACTTAAAACTTCAAAATGTTTTCTTTCCATAAAACCTTTAAATTTTGGTTATTTTAAAAAATTAATAAATGGAACAATTAAGGAATTTATTTTGGAAAATAGAATCAAAATGAAGTCACACAAATTGTGTTACTAACTTAGAATCTAAATAAACATATTATACTGCAATATTATAACTCAGTAAAGTTTTTAACCCTAGAATGGAGTCCTCAATCCAAGAGACCACAGCATGAGTTTGTTGTACAATAATTCTATTACAGAAGCATATGTTATGTTACCATGACTCTTCTTTTATTTTTCTAAAATTTGGTGACAAATATCTCTGAAGGATGGTTTTCAAAAGTTATATGTTGGTAAAGTATTTCAGGATTACATGATACGGTTAAAGACATTACAAAAGAAACATGATGAATGAGTAGTTTTATTCTGAAAATAATGTTCTGTAATTTCTGTTATATTTCACATATAACAATGTCTCTGTAAAGTACCCATAGAAATAAAAAAAAATTAGAGAAATGCAACAGAAATTATTACAGCTAAAAGTATCTCAAGGGATATAAAAGAGACAATTAATACATAACTAAGCAGAAACTGTTTACTGTTTTAGGTATCTATATAACTAGGGTTGAAATTCTGCTGGTACCTACTGGTACTGAATACCAAAACTTGTTTCAAAGCTATACTAGTACCAGAACTTATTTGAGCTGCTTTACAGTTTTTTTAAATTTACACACAATTTATTATTATTTTTTGAAAACAACTCCATTTCACCCAACTGAATATCTCTATTTTTTTTTAGAATTTCATTCTTGTATATAACAACTTAAAACAATTTAACTTGCAGTTCTGTTACATATTAGTTATCATAATATTTGACAAATTTTGTATACAATTTCAAATATTTTCTATTTATAATCAAGACTTTGAGCATTAAAAACAATGTAGATGAAAAAAGTGAAATATTTGAACATAATCACATTAATGGACCAATCACTATCACATGCACCCATATTTCTTGTGTAAAATTAGATTGAAAGCTACCAATGAAAACTTAAGGTAAAACTCGAAGACTTACCATATGTCAGAGGGCTTCCAATCTTTCCATTGGTATCTAAAACGGTAACTACAGGGGCTTTGAAAGTGGCAGAACCATATCTTTGAATGGCTGCTTCTAAATTCCTGGGAAGGCCAGATGGCACCTAAAATATGGTAATGAAGGATATGGAGTTTTATTCCTCATATGAATACCTGACTACCATAGAGTTTGCTTTCATATTAATTGCATTACGTTTTGTTGACTTATGCAATCTTCAGGTTATGTCCTAAAATAAAAATATGCAATAGTTTGAAAATTTACTACCAAAAATATGCCAAAATATATTTAAAGCCTAAAATTATTATTATTAGAACATAAAAGCTTTCAAATATAATTTTATATGAAAAGTGGTAAATAATTCTTATTATGGGTCAAAAGGATATTTTCAGGTAATAAAAAGAGTATTGGGCATATGAAACATTATATATATATATATATACTGATCTGAAGGGAGGGGGAACCACAGGTGTCCCTCGATGTTTTCCTTTTGACATTGGAAATACTTAACTAAATTGTATGAAAATTAGTAAAACTTTCTAAATTGTACCTAGTTTCAGTTTGGAAAAATTGTGTAATTTGTTTCATTTTTTAATACGTTCATACTGTGAAACTGACATAGTTTTTATGAGACACCATTTGAAAAAGAAACAAAAAACACTTTCATTGAAATTTTTTTTATTGTTCATCATAAAGTTCCAGTTGATATGTACAATCAGACTGTTACTCACTGACAAATTTATTTTCTTACTTTATTTTGCCAACTGCAAATCGTAATAAAAATGGCAAAACTGATTAAGATTTATTATGACCTACAATGTGATCAGTCATAATTACATCAGGTAAGGCTATATAATAATGTTAATACTGACAATATTCTTGGCAGTGATCAATTTAAATCCAATAAATATGGTTTCTTTTCAATAGATTAAATTATTTATTTACATACATTGTTTTAATACAATAAACTTAACATTAAATAGGAATACAAGTCATATTTCAATAACTGGAATATTCTGCTGTAGCCTACTGTACTCTCTAAACCTAACTGGGCTTACTTGATGTCCTGTCATACAAAACATTTTTATAACCTTAAAAAATATAATTAACACAATTTTTTTTTTTCAGAAACAAACATAACATCTAAAGAAACTAGCAAAATCTTCCAGATTGGTGGTTCATAACTAACACCAACTAAATGCAATTCCTCTTCTAAACAGAAGCTACATCTAAAAACTTTCCCATAAAATAATAAATTACTCCACTTTATTCACTCTACATTTATATAAGTAGTTAATCTAACTATAAATAGTGTTTACAATTTGCCTATAGCTCTTTCGAAAGCTAAGTTTCATTAATACTGTTCATGCTCCTGCAATGAGATCATAAAAAGGTGGTTATGTTGTTTTTATTTACAAACTGAGAGACTGCATTAATGAATTTAAACAGAGAACAAAAATCCAGTGAGAAACAAAATATTTATAATTATGCTCTTAATGGATTAATGTTTCTTAGTAAATATAAACCTATGCTTTCGGATGGGTAGAAAACAGTTCTAAGATCAATGAAAGAGTTCTTTACAGATGAAATGTCTCATGACAGTGAGAAACATTTATTGTATACTACATCAAATGAATGTTGCAAAATGATAATATAATTTCAAAATATTTTCAGATAAAAAAGGTGTTGAAATAGGTTTCAAATTATTATTTTTTCTTCAATTTTGAAATTTAATATTCATGTTTGCACTGGATCCCTGAAAGAAGCTCACCAGTATAGAAAGGGTCAACTTACAAAAATGGCATAATTTTGTAATATCTAAAAAAACACCAATAAACTGCACAACTAGCTAATTCTTACTCATTTTATTTTATTTTATTTTTTTTCAGCATTGAAAATCAACTACTGTTACTTACCATAAGCTGTTCACCTAAATGAGGGTTCATTGTGCTTCCTTCTGGTTGAGGGGAATTTGGGTGGAGTTGGTTAGCTGAAACTAATCAAAGTCACTTTTACCTGATAATTAATATGAAATGATCAGCTTAAGATAGGCACTAAACAGTGTCACTAAATTTTACCTCATTGTTAGCACTTAATTATTAGCTCAAACTAATTAATGCCTCTATATTTTAAAACTAAATTAAGCTAATACATGTTACAATATGGTTACCTAAATCAATGCAATGTCATTATACTTTACCTCACACATAACACTATATGGTTAGTTGATATTAAGCAGTGTCACTACATTTTATCTGGTAGTTAACACTAAACAGTGTTACAACACTTTACCTCATATTTGGAAGTATATGGTTAGTTCCAAGCAGTATCACTATATTTTATCTCATACTTAAATGGTTAGCTGAAACTAAATAATTTCACTTGATATGCAGGCATATCATATGTTTTTCACTTGCTTCAAGTTGTATAGAAATTAAAAACCTTTTTCTTTAATCTAGTTTCTATGTAGTTTTGATACAAACACTTGGTTGAAAGCCACTAAAGTTGCTCAGTTTTAATTACTTTATTTTCTATAATAGATAACATTTATTCTGTTCAAGAGGATATTGCAGTAATAATGCAAACCAGTGAGGAAAAAGAGTCACTGACTATAATATTCTTTGCTGGTTGAATGGATGATACTTATATGTTACAAAGGACACAAAAACTGGATAAGAAACCAAGGTTACTTGTTATATTAAAGATTAGTTTCTTAATTCACTTTTTTCTGAAGGTCTACAAGATAGTTCTTTTTGGATATTGCATATTTAGTTATACAGAAGTCTATCTTGAGAAAGATAAAGCTACAAACCTAATCATGAACTGGTAAAAGCAGCAGTTTTATTGTCTGTGCAAGTAAGCAAATTGCATCTTCTTTTTGCTTAGCTGAGATAAAAATTGTTTACTTGATTTTAAATTTGCTCAGTCTCATTGCTTCATTCACCAGAAAACTTAATTAAGTTTTCAAATACAGACTACTGTTTGACCCTGCTGTTATTATGAAATATTTGTATGGAAATCAGTTCGACCTGAAAACATTACACTATTATACAATTAAGTCACAGTTAACACTAAACAGTTAGCTGAATCTTAGCGGTATCACTACAAGTTATCTCATAGTTAACATTAAATTGAAATTAAGCAATGTCATTATACTTTACCTCATGATTAACACTAAATGGTTAGCTGAATCTACTAAGCATTATCACTACACTTTATGTCATAGTTAATACTAAATAATGAACTGAAACTAAACAATGTCCCTGAACTTTACCTACTATTTAATGAGTTTTCCATAAAGTAAGATTATAACAAAAATGTTTCTTGTTATTCAGAACACTGCTTAATCGAACAAAATATATTTATATTAATATCTGAATGGTTTTATTCATGTCAAATATCCTAAGTTATAATTTGGGATTTTTGTATGTTCAGTTACTGTTACATCTAGGAATAGAAACAGTTGCAACTTTTTGTTATTCTGTTACACAAAACTGATCTTCCAGTCCTATTAAACCAAGGAGTATCTTCCTATTTGTAACAACCAATGTTTTGTTATGTTCTTGCAATAATAACAATATAGGAGAAGCCAATCTGCATGCAACAAGCAGTAGCACAACCTTTCCCTAAACACTTTGAATACTGTATACCAGCCATCCAAGTAGCTTTATGCTTGAAGTTGAAACTAAAGTCCCAGAACACTTAACCCTCCTTCAGCAATAAGAGAGCATGAAGGAATTTGTGTGGGTGTGTCTAAAGTCTTATGTGGTTTTAACAACAGGAAATTCAATTACTACACAAACAAGTTCAGCATTCTTAAATATTGTTATTTCTATTATTACTTTGAGAATTTTAAACATGAATCATTCACACTGCTGTATAAACTAATATAAAATCAAATCAAAACGTTCGACAAGTAAGATATTAGATCATTTATAATAACACCCTATCTTTACAAAACTAGGAAACACATAAAAACCAAGAATACATATAACTAATGTTAAATCCATTTTTACTTCAGAATGTAATAAAGAAAATAGTTTTTAACATTTTACATATGACTTACAAGCTTAACAGTTTTTCAAGCCTATTTCATAAAAGTTACTCAATTTCTAAGTTTGCTTTATAATGTTATTAGATTGCGTATCTTCATTCATTTTCTTAGCTAGTTTTATTTCCAAACTACTACCTCTTAAACAACTTTTTTATGTCTCCAAGCCTACATGGTTACTTCTTATTCTTAAAATCTCTTTGATGTTTCAACACATTTTTTAGATCTTTTAACTTTTATGAATTTGCTGGTTAAATTTACTTACTCTCTAAGTGTGTTTCATCATCCACATAGAACTCTGGTAAAGGTTTTCGTTTTGGCCGCTAAAATTAGATAATGTAAAAATTATGTACATTTTGTTTTTTCAAGAAAAAAGTTCGATTTTTGTTGCATCTAAATATTATATTAGTCTAATTAGTTCCCTTTTATAAGGTTACAAAAAAAAAGACTAAAGTTATAATGCTGAGGTTAAAGAAAGTATTCTTTAATTTTAGAATTAAACAGCAAAACTGACATTTCTATTCGTTCCTGGTTTAGTTACACTTTTAGTATAAAAGAATACGTGAATAGCTGCAAATACCTCATTAATTTGATAAATTGAGATAACACATAAAAACTGATATGAACTATCAAATGACTTTGTTATATAGGAAGGAATATTAATTTAATTACCTTTAACGTGTTGAGCAGTTGCTGAATTTTGGATGAAACTTTCCATTTACCAGTTCCTAGGAAGGAAAAAACTGAATTAACTAAATTGTTTAAATTTCATATTTTCTAATAATAAATCAAATTACTATTAAAAAATTGAAAGTTATACCAAACACATAAACATTACCAAGATGAAGACTTTTAACTACTTAACAGGTTTTATGTATTCAAACTCATATGGAAAAGAATACATTTTGCAATTTAAATCAAAGTTCCAAATAATAAAATGTTACTGATTGACACTTAGTAACAAAGTATTCACCTGGATACCACTGATTAATCATCAAGTATTTCCACTGAGGATTGTGCAAAACTTTAAAAGAAAGATATTATATGAAATTCATTCAAAGACGATGTGACATATTCAACAGATTGGAATATGTAACACTTCCCCTGGGAGATTATGCAGCATTCTTGATGAGGAATGAGTCATGTTTAAAAACTAAAAATTATATGACCAATTCATTTGAGGATGTGATAATGCTAAAAAGAATGATTACATTGCACTCCTTACTTGTGGTTCATTTGACAGTCCCACTGGGAAATTATGTGACACTTCAATGGATTTGCTAAAATTATTCAATGGTCTCTTAACTTAGCCGTTCAATCACAAAAATAGAGTGTATTTAAAATGTGTTTATCTTGCTTATTCATATCAATTTACAAGAGAAGCAATAAAAAACACAGTGAAAATAATAAACATCTTATCTATCAAGTAAATACCATAAACATCTTTTTTGTTACAAACAGTACACAATACAGCTGTTTTAGATAATTACTTCATGTATAGTTTTAAAAGTGAAAAGAGACATTATATGGTAGCTTAAATTACATAACAATATGTTTTTCTTCTGTTATTTGTTTAAAAAAATTAAATAATTGCATTTATTAAGAAGATAAACAACATTTCTTTAAATGCCACAGTTAAATATCACAGCAAATATAGTTCACCAATTTTTAAAGGCAGGTACAATCTGTTAACTATATACAGCAACTCACCTGTATTGTATTCTAAGCCTGTAGCTGAGAATTGTGTAACACGTACTGAAGACATGTGAGCCTGGTTGTAGCCATGTAACTGGTCTCCTTGACTTCGAAAATCAGTGTTGTTAGTGAGATCTGGTTGAATACTCAAATCTAAAAAAGTGTATAATTTTACTCAAACAATACACTGACCAACATGATTTGATAACAGTTCTTAACTGGAAATTAAACTCGCAAGTTTTGGGATTTTGGACTTTTTTTCTCTGAAAATTAAAAGTACAGTTGTGAAAGTATTTCAACATCATTTTCTCACTATGAGGTAAGAACATTAGATATCAGAATTTATAATTTTTCTATGATTACAAATACAAAGACTTGTATTTTCCATCATTCAAAATAATTATGTGGAAATAAGTGAATAAAATAATGTTTTTAAGTATTCTAAATATAAAGTTCAGATAAGTTATATGACTAATACCTATAGGGAACAAAATGGACAAGACATTTCAAACATATAAAATCTTTAATAACATAGGCTAGTTTGTTTTTGAACACGAAAGATATTTCAAAGACACTTTCAAAAGAAGGGGAGATATGTGATACTCTCGCTGGTGATTAAATGATACACTACTAGCAATTTCACCTTCAATAATACCAAGAACTATTTATCTTTTTCTGATATTCATTTAAGGAAAAAAAAAAGGGTAGGCTTTCTACTTTTTAAAATAAATTTATGAACATTTCTACAGCCAGGTTTTTCTCAATTCATTGGATGGTTAAACAAGTATGATCAAGTAAAAGGTTCATTTGCAGTGAAAAATTAAAAATAAATCAAGTGGTGGATACTACATACTTTACTCAGATTTATACTTGTTGGGCTAAGTTTCTAAAAAAGTCAAGACACTGAATAAAATTATTATCAACTTGGCACTAATTTACCATGTCCAAAGTCATAAATGAGTTTTTTTTCTTATCATAGCAAGCTATACAGACAAGTCAGGTCTAAAAATCAACCAAGTATTTAATTTAACTACTTTAATATACTACTTTGACAAGGAATATGAAATGTAGTAAAACAAAAACAATAATGATTACACTACATTCAATCATCAACTGGATACTCATACTTATCATTACTTCAATTAATAATACCTATCCAAAGAGTAAGGATTACAGAACAAAGTCTAATCTCTATTGCTTTTAATATCATTGAAACCTGCTTTCAACCAATTCCATTACGTGCTTCCTCATACTGTTGAGTAAAATTGAGCAGTACTCTTACATCATATCTATTTATAAGAGTGTCACAGGAGTACAATAAAATGCACCTTCTATGAACAAAATACCTAGAATTACATTTTTATTTAAACTAATTTTGCTTTATTTATTCGTCATTAAGCTGAAAAGGTTATCTGTGCTGTGCCTACCACAAGGACAGAACTCTTAAATTTAAGTATAAAACACTCCCAAGCTTACCAATGACCATTAGGACACAAATCAGTTTTGTTTGCACAGCCATAAAGTAACAATTACATTGTCAATCTCAGTTTAGCCCTAGTGTGTGTCCGATATCCTGTACAACAGAACATTGACACTGAATAACAAATACAAAACACAACATAGCTAGAAATGATTAGAACTCTTTAATTACAGAGAAAAATGTGACCCTTCAATGTCTGCCTGTTTTTAAGGGGGAAAACTATATAATTAAAGAGCAATTTCTCTTCAGTTTTGTATATTTTTTAGAACAATTATTTAAGTTAAATAGCTGCATGTGTATCTTGGAAAATAAAAACCATACAATTTACAAAGAAGTAAGAAACTAAGAAAAATAGAAAAAATAATATATTTTCATACTTTAAACTTAAAAATCTAGTGTTAACTATAAAAATCCACTCTTTTACGTACCATAGTGCATTGTACTGAAGAAAATGTGTCACATTTCACTCTATGTCCTTACTCTTTATTTCACACTGGAATTAATTCACGTAAAACAGTTTAACTGAAGTTTAATTAAAAGTTTGCAATGAAAGTTTCCAATTGATGACTTAGAGGATATTGGTCTACCACTTATACTTAAGACTATTTATTATAAATTGTAATTATTATAGAATTTTAGCAGCTCTTATACTATAAGTTATTACATAACTACTAACTAGGTGTAAGATTTTGCATCACATCTGCCAGATTTGTCACTCCTTCATGTCGACTACCACTACGTTCCAACTCCAAACCTCCTCTACTGCTATTGTCAAAGCGAATATTTGTTTGACAAGGAGGAGGAGTTTCCCTGGCTGAGGAGGTACTGGAAGTGTCAGATTGCACCCCCAGGATCTGATGAAAAGGACGAGAACATCTTTCTTGTTCAGGTGTACTCCCCTCATTCAGAACACTATCTTCATCTGATGAGGAGTCTGAAAAAGTACATGATAATATAATGAAGAATTAATGATGACTCTAAAGAAAAAAACAGGTTCTAACAAATCAGTGATGTTGAGAAAAATATATATGTAAAAATGGCTCGTTTGGGTTGAGAATTTTTTTTTTTTACATAGAGGAGCAAACAACGTTTCGACCTTCTCCGGTCACCATCTTTGTGAACCTGACGATGACCGAAGAAGGTCAAAACGTTGTGCACTCCTTTACGTAAAAAAAAAAAATCTCAACTCAAATGAGCCATTCTTGCCTATATATAAGTTCTAACAAAAGCTGTTTCAATTACTTAAAAGAAGTTAAAGATTTATCTGCAAATTTAAAGAGAAAAGTACAATATATAATGTTCCAAAAACAATTTTAGTAAATACACTTCTGAGAATTGTTAATTATTACAACTTGAAAATAACATTTAAAGATTAAGGGCAGTTTGAACTCAGGATTATTAATGCTAGAAATTCCTTGAAATACCTTTCTACCATTCTATATTTTTGTGAACATGATACAAAAATAACAAAAAGTGATGTACCAACACTGAATAGGCACACTTTGTTTATTTAGAATAACATATAACATCCAAGTTGGCTGTTAAAGTGTTAAATAAATTTATTTTTACAGCAATGATGGAGATCCATGAATAACACTTTATAACAATTTAACAGAATGTTAAATTGTTAAATAAATATTTCTTCTTCTTTCTTTTTTTTTTTTACACTAATCATGAAGGTCCAAGAATTATACATTTTAATAGCTAAAATACTTGTTTATGTATTAAATAAATCTCTCTCTCTCTCTTTGTCAATACAGTAATGATGGAAGTCCATGAATAATATATTTTACTACCTAAGTGTTAAATAATTGTATTTTATGGTGAAAGTCTATAAAATAAACTGTAAAAAAGTAACTTATTTTACACAATGATCAACTACACAACTAAAAAGTTCTGACACAAAGTAAAATTAAGCATGGTGTTCATACAGTTAATTTGAAAAATAAAAATGAATTCATGCTTTGAAAAAAATGGTAAAAAAATGTCTACATGTATCATATAATGACAAACTCTTTTTAAAGCACAGTAAGTACAGTTATTAAATAATCTGAAGACAACTGCTCTATTAAAGAAGTAACTTCTGACACACTGTGGTTCTAAACATTGTATACTATTAAATCCAGCTTTAGTCAATACATGAGACATGTATGATATAACTAATGAAAATCCACAGTAAATGCAACAAGCTATAAGAAGTCTTGATATTACAAAAACTAGTTATGACACATTTGCACATCCTGTATGTAAAACTGATGAAGGTGCACAAACGTGTCAAAACAAGATATTATATGTCAAAAACTTCTGGCATTTTCTTACATTTACTTTATTTTTCACCAACTGTTACACACAATATTGTGTTGTTTTTTATTATCAATATCATAATTAATTTGCATATTATAATACAAAAATGTCAACCTGACTGATGTCTTTCTCTAGAAGGTGATGTGGCCATTACAGAGATTCTCTTGGAAGGCATTGGGACAGAAGGCTTGCCTCTATTCTGCATAGCAGCTATGGCCTGTTGAACGGCCTCCTGTCTGACTTCTAAGAATAAAAAAAATATTACAAAAAAAATGTTGGAAAATTTAAAATTAAGAAATAAATTAATCATAGGGCTGAATTTTAAAAGAAAGAAATGAAATTTCTGCTCAAATTCATTAAAGTTCCTGTAGAGTTCCAATTGACATGGAAATTAACAACCAGTACAAACTGTTTTACATAAATAAATTAATCTATATTTTAGCAGGCATGAAAACTTAAGTAAGACATTTTCAAACACTGAAAATCTTTGAACTGACAAGAGTGACCTTAACTCAATCACTGCTTTTAAAATTTGCCAATCAGAATGTAATTATGATTATGAACATTTTACTTTTTTTTTGTAGTTCAAATGAACCATCATCTCAAATACTAATTAGAAATCATTAAAACACTTCCATTCAATAGTATAAAAATGAATAAAAATATATTCAGTCCTTGAAAATGGATTCTCCCCGAGGCAAACTCCATCAATGTTGGAACTGATTAAATGAAAAATGTGTTTGGGACAAAAGAAGGAAAATACTAGACAATAACAAAAAAGCTGCATAATTATTTTCACCACTTCTATGGTTAAAAAGATGAATTGTTTTAATCACTTATAAAACTTTGTGTACTCTAAATATTAGTACTTCCGAGTATAACATATGATGTCTTTATAAAAAGTGTTATGCAGTAAAAGTGAAAAATAATATATTATAATCAAATACATTGTTTCTGATTGAACTGAAAACAAATTGAAGTTAAACTTTAAGAACACCATAAAATAAGCACAACTGTTAAATTTATGTTATTAAATGGACAAGTCAAAATTACTTGTATTCTATATTGTTAATGTGAAATAACAAAAAGAATGCCTCATCTCATTTTACATCAATAACTTCCTTAAATTTAAATAGATACAGCCATCACTATGTTGCTTTAAATAATATTATTAGCATAAAATTAAACTTAAATTTGAAAAGTCATTATCTGAAGTTTGTACATTCAATCCATTTGTTCTTGACGAAAACAGAAAAAATATGCTCTTGACAAGTATTTCTACTCAGTTCCAGCCACTACTTTATATTCTGTTTTATTCTGTTTTATTCTGTTTTAACAAATATGTGATTCCCACAAGTTTTCTTGTCATATATTTGTTTTCACTTACAATGGTATACAGTTTACATAAAAAAACACTATACAGCTGATATCACATCATTTATTACATAAAACAATGAGACCTTCATTATTTGAATGTCTTTCCAGGAATAATTACTTATATATGAGAGACAAACAAAATTAACCTGTCAAAATCAAATATATCAAAATCTTCATAACTGTATAATAATACTTATTGGTTAAGAAAACTACGAACAATAACTTAACAGGCTACCTTTAGCAGTTTTTTTGTTAATAAAATGATTTGAAATAGCATTACATAACAGTGAAGGAAAACACAGGAACTTTTGGGCCATCTTGGCTGACCATCTACTAAATCAAACTAAACACTACAAACTCTACAAAGTTAGCCTTTATCATTCAAAGTTGTACGCTTAACACACCTACTACATCTAAAGACTACATGTTAGGAAAAAAAAACTGTTGTGGCTAAAGAAAACTTTTTCCTGCATAAAATTTATATTTGTGTACTGTAGTCTCACCACTGAATACAAAAAAAAAGATGATGTATCAGTGTTATCAATCCACTTAACAATCTCAAAACACCTTAATCCATCCTAATAGCCCTCATCTGAGCCCTTTCTTAAAACTTAATGTCTCTTCTTGAGTAAAAAGCAAAACAGAACAAAGTACACTAAATGTGGCCTACCCAATGACATTATAACCTTCTTAGATTTATGTTCAGAATTCCTGTAGATATAACCTAAAATCCAATTCACCCTGCAATTAGCTTGCTTGGATGGCTTTAGAGACTGATCAACCAGAACACCAACATCTCTTTATTCCATAACATTGTTAAGGTTATTCTATCACAATTATATTCATAATTCAAACTGTGATATCCTACATGCATTACTTTCCACTTATTATAAATAAAAGCCACCAGCCATTTATTTAACCAACTCACCAAATGATCTAAATACCTTTGTAAAGTAGCAGCGTCCAAAGTTTTAATGTAATTAGCAAACTTAATAATATATTAACCATTCCTTCACCAATACACTCATCATTAATGTAAATTAAAAAGAACAAAAGTCTTAATATTGAGCCCCAAGATACCCAACTCATAACATTAATTTAATTTGAATGCACTCCATTTATTACCGTCTGCTTTTTTTCCCTCTATAAAGTTTTCCATCTAATTAGTTAACTTATTCCTCACACCTAAAGAGGTAACTTTTAACAAGTTTTTCTGTGGCACGTTGTCAAATGCTTTCTGAAAATCCATACCAAATCCACACTTATACTCTAATCTATACAAGCAATAACCTTTTTAAACAATTAAAACAATAAACCAGTTCATCCTTGCATATTAACCTCAGTCTAGCTTTCAGCCTTAGTGACAACTTACATTTTCATGAACATAGTGAAGTCTTGGCAGTATCCCTGAAAGAATTATGTTATTATGACCCTTCTTTTAAAGACCATTATTAATGCCTTGTAGTAAAAACTAATTCCTCTCACCAACCATTTCCTACATCATTAGCCAATATATGCACTACAAAAACTGCATTACTTCCAGCACCTTTTGCTAAATCACTTACTCTTAACAATTATATCCTCCACCCTTGCACCAGGAACTAATTCTTTTCTCCCTACTTAGCCCCATATATCATACTGCAGAATCTCCTACAACAATAACCTCATTCTTATCCCTAACTGTCTCTCTTGTTATCTTTTATCACAAACATAAAACCTAATTTATTATTTAAATTCTGGTGCCATAACTATCACTTTACCATTCTCTTTATCCATAGCATCTACCATATTTATGAAACCTCCAAATTTTCCTTCAACGTTCAAAACCTCTATAAGCAAACTGTACGACTTCACTACTAGTTTTCTTAAATATACGTCAGTCCCGTATTCCCAAATAAAACCCAATACTTGCACCAATTGCACCTTACAAATTGTGAGTATTTAATATTTACACTACTCTTGACCACAGTAGCCTGGGAATAATTAATCAATAATATATTCAAGTACTCAATAGAGTACCATATAAGTGGTTGTTCATATTTTGAGCCAAAATTAATCTCTGAAGAAAAAAAAGGGTTTAAATTAATCTTATCTAAACCTCTGAACAGCTGTAAAAACTAATAAAATATAACTACAACTGCTATGTTATTAAATGTAACATGTGTTTCTTGTTTTTTTTACTTATTTGAGTATTATGTTTATGATAATCAGAATACTTATTTATTTTCTCATGTTATCAAAAGCATATGTAACACTTCCTCATTTGCACTATTCTTATTTTGAAAGTTACACTATTCTAAAAAGAAAGTGAAAACAGTAGCTTCTGGAATTAACTATTTTCCAGTTATACTGTAACTTTTAAATACTGATCATAGTCATATATAATATACCTGCATTTCCATGTGGTACAAATAGCTTATCACTTTCTATATTATCACTGTAAATACATCTAAACTAAATAATGTTTTTGAAGTTAATATTTCTGTAATCTACTGCATATATCAAATATATGATTGTACAATTCTAACAAGTTAAATGAACATGAAAATAAACATCCTTCATAAAAATGCTGAAAAGTTAAGCATGTATACCACTGCTTATCTACAATATAAAAACCTATAAAGACTTTTTTTAAGTCTCTTTTTTATAAACAAGTTCCTATAAATGGACAAAGCTGCCTTGGGATAAATACAAAGGACTTTATTTCAGTAACTTCCTGGAACTCTTAAACTTCACAGAATTGACTCAATTCTCAGACCTGTATCAAAGAAATAATGTCTGCTCTAAGAACATCATCTTCTCTAATTAGTTTGAACCATTATTAAAGATCTTTCTATTTATTTAGGCATTATACCAACAAGATGTGAATTACAAAAGATTGTGATGCTCTGCCCATTTCTGAAACCTAATTACACCAGAGTTTAACTTCATCACAAATTCTAATGAAGACATAAGACAGATTGGCTGTCCATCTATAATATATTTAACATTCTAAACCTAAATCATTTTTTCACATTTGGAGTTCTTATGGAATTGCATCACAATAAAAGTGATAACAAATCTTTTTTTCCTGGCACTTTATGGGTATCTAACAGGAAAAATATTGTAGAATTTTATCTATTGTATGGCATATAAATTTATTAGTTTCTTGTGACATCTCTAAGGATTTCCAACTTCTTTGACACTTATATATAGTTAATTTTCTACTTTACCAAGCAGATATCAAGAAATTTAACAACATGGAGTTCCAACCAAAGTGAGAGGACATCTAATCCAAAACTGCTTCTTACTCATAAAGACAGAATTCCAAGATTACTTTCTTACACAATCTCTTTATAAGTATTTTATGGACACTAATGACTTTACATATACTAAACAATGGTAAAAATATGTAAACATTACAAAGAGTATCAGCATTCCATTCTTAAATATAAGCCAGGAATTGACATGTCTAACTTAAATGAGAAGACTACACATTTGTTATGATCCAAGTATCAAATGGTATATTAAAGCCCTCAACTGCTGAATTAAAACACTTTAAGTTAGTTTAAATTTAATGTAATCAAAATTTTATATATTTTGTTACAATTATATCAAGGATTTTTGTTTAAATGTTACACAGTATTCATTTCCTTTGCACAACTTATCAAGCCTCTTTGTTCCTGCAAATCACTAAAACTTCAAGTATTTGACAGTCTGAAGTACCATATTGAGGTCTGTAGTACATACCCACTTAAATAAAATATATCAAATAGAACTCCTGCTGGTAAGTTGTCTTGATAAAGTTTAACATTTTATATCCTGCCTTTCTTGTACAAACTCCTGATTGGATGCAGTTTTTATTTAATCTCCATTCAGTTTTATTGAATAGGTTGTGGCCTAAATTCAAATGCATGTAATTTTTACTGATGTTACTAACAAAATCTCATAAACAACCCATTAACAACATTTATAAAAAAAGCTGTACAACTTTTGATGTGATACGGTAAAGCAATAACATATTTTTCTATACTTTTAATCATTTTTGCAGTATTATCTATAAGAATTGATCTACATAAAATTTTGACTATTAAATTTCATGTCTAACTTATTGAGAAACATCTATACATGTTCACATTCATTAACTGGCATTAATTTGGGAATAGAAATTATAACTTATTCAATAACTTTAATTGTGCAAGTAGCTTCTTCCTAAGTAATTAAGTACAGATCATAAGTAACTATCATCTAATAAAATAAGAGTAAAAAAAAAATTAATCTTAAAATTTCCCTAAGTTTAGCATGATTAATCATTAATCATTCCTGTCAGGATATGATACAAAAACACATAAAATTGATATTTACTTTGGACAGGAAATATTTTTATACTGTTTTACATGACCTCTTCTAATACTTTTTGACAAATTAACAATGATAACTGTTACCAATATTAGTCTTTAAAATGTGTCTTCAAATATATATTTCTTTCTCTTTTTTTTTACAGCTTTTTCTGCTCTGTTTAATAAAGTTTGTATTCTGAGCATTTCATAGTAGGTTTTCTTAGCTTATTTGTTTTGTTTGTTGAACTCTGTGCACTGCTATTTGAGGGTTATCTTGTGCTAGTTATCCTTAATTTAAAAATAATAAACTAGAGGGGAGACAATTATCCAGATTCACTCACTGTCAACTCTTGTGCTAATCTTTAACAATCTCTTAACATGTGTGAGAATGTTCAATGTCCCATTCAAACACATGACCTACAGATTAGCGGTCAAGCACTCTAACCACCAGGACATACCACACAACTAGTTTACTTCGCAATAAGGAATAATTATTTCTTTGCAATTGGGAAAATTCAAACGAGGTATCCAAATAACATAAATACTAAGAAAACCAAACGGTTTCGTGTATTCAAGCAACTGTTAACACTTATCTTTAGCTAAACAGAGAACTTGTTTTCAAATTATACAATTTTAAATCTCACATCCAAACTGATTAGTATTTAGTTGTTTTTCTTATAGCAAAGCCACATTGGGCTATGTGCTGAGTCAACCGAGAGATATCGAACCCCTGATTTTAGTGTTGTAAATCCGTAGACTTACCGCTGTACTAGCGGGGGGGGGCAACTGATTAGTGAAACAGTATGGCCCCAAAAGAACTTGGTAGTTAAAAACCACCATTCTTACTATAGTAAGGTGCAACAATGTTTGATAAGTTTCGTAGAAATTGTTCAAAACTAGAATCATATACTAATTATATATAAACCAATAAAAAATCAAAAAACAATTATTCCAAGAAAACAGCTATATTTTAGCATATTTTCCTTAGTTTAAATCGAACATATAACAAATCTTATCTTTTACTCATCTTTATTAAGTTTGGCTCTGCTATCAAGAATTATTTTCATATTGGGCACAGCAGAAACCGGTAAAACGGAAATGTTAACAAATGGTATGACGTATCTAACGACAATTGCTCGAAAGGGAATGCACCGACTAATCAACTCCTTTAACCTATGTATTATGCAAAAGCAATTTATGAAAAAATAAAAATAAAATAATAATTTATAAATATATGTATGTAAAACTAGCTGTACAAATTTTGCATGTGTATATGCAACTCTTCAATCTTCTCGAATATAAACTTATTGAAATTAGGATTTAAATTAGTGCTTGTTCTTAGAATATTCTGCAAAGCTAACCAAGGGCCATTTTCTCTAATCGTCCCTAATTATGAACTGATGTATTGACTGGAGTTACAGGGAAGTAATTAATCAGACGCGCCTTAATTCAGGAGTGATTAACTATTTTTGTTTGATTTTCGGTAAACGATAAGCCCGTATATCCACAGTACGACATAACCACTATGCCCTCAAAATCAGTGAAAATATTGAAAATTACACTATAGAATTTGTCATTTTAGCTTTATTCGTCGTTTACCATACGTTAACACTAATGTTATTTAAATCTTTAAATGTAATTTAATAGCTGTTTAGGTAACTATAACCTAAGTGAAAAATCTCAGTGTAAACGTGACTTCGATAAAGTTATTTCGGATATATGTTTGCACTGATCAAACACCAGATATACAGTAACTATTTTGAGTATTTTACATCCAAATATATACATAATTATTTCGCTGAAACCAAACGTCAAGCAATCGCGTGGTCATAATAGTTTTGTTTAATTTGTTCATGTCAATTTACTAACACAATTTTCCAAGATAATAAAACTGGTTCAATGTAATAATATTCATGCATACTAAAATGTCCATTTCGTACGTGAAGTACAAAGAAACCAATATAACAGAATCATTTAGATGTTTGTTTTCGTTCAAGCGCAAAACTGTAAAATGGATGATCTTCGCTCTGTCCAGTCCACCGAAACTCAGGAACCCAGTTTTTACTTTTATACGCCCTGAATCTTAAAGCTGAGCCACCTGAAAGTGGGTAGAAGTGGAGGGAGAGGCGACAGGCAGGAATATGAAAATCATAATGTCAGTTATTCGTATATCTACGATCAGTTATACTGCATATCTATGTAATATGCGCATTTAATCAAATACGCGAAAACAACTCCCAACCAGTGATTTTTAAGCACAGTGGGTCTCAGTCGTTCAGTAGTAAGAATGAAAGACTATAACGCTAAAAAACGAGTTTCGATACCGAAGTTGGCTCAGCACAAGTAGTCCATTGTTCAGCTTTGAGCTTAACGATAAACAAAAAGGTATAGTAAATAATGAATATAAAGGGCTATATTTAATTTATTAATTATAATATGATGAAAAATTATATTCTAATTAGCACTACTAATACTCTCCAACACTCGCCTAATTCAATCTTACTTAACACTCATTTATGTCAAGTTCTTTCACAGTCCAAGTTCTACCCTGCTTGACAAAATTATATTCAAATTTCATTCCCCACCCAAATCTGTCATACTTGTTCTGCTTTCTGCCATTTTCTGTTCCCCATCGACTTCCTACCCTATCGAGCACAGATATCTGTCAAATTTTATATCCGTCCAAATTCTATTCTACCTAATATTTCTATCTGTTATATTCTATCTCCTGTAAACACCTTCTCTAATTGTAAAAAAAAAAAAATCACTCAAATTCTATCTCAAGTACACTTAGCCTTATTGTCTGTTAAATTCCATCTCCCATCCAAATCCTATTCTACTTAGCACATCTTTCTTTCTCTCTGTTAAATTTTATCCTCTGTCCAACTCATTATATGGTGATTTCCATCATTTGTTTTAAATCAACTTACCTACACTACCCAAAAGGTATGAAGGCAATATTGGAAATTTTGTTAGCATTATTGTAACACTATGTTATTATTTTCGAACATTTAACGTTTAAGTACCATTTATATCACACCACACACATGCGTTACCACAGAAGGGAATAGTATTTAGATAAAAAGGGAACAGGTAGGACTCTGTTACTAAAATCAATTACCAGTACGCCTATTGTGTACTGTTTCGTAGATGAAACTCGTCCTTGTCTAATTAGACTTATAACTTTATAGAGTATAAGTTAACAGTCATAGGTCTACCGTGTACCGTTTGAAATTCACTCGAGCCTTTCAAAGGTAATGCAATGTACTATCCCTAGAGGTTAAACATTCTTGTCTACAACATTTAGTTAGCTTCTTAGGGTCAACTTCTTAATCTAAAACAATAATGCCAAAGTTCCCACGTCTTGTAAACATACAGAAAAATTATCAAAGTTTTCCATTGTTTATTCACACTGAAGAGATTCTCAAGAAGTCCAGAAAGAAAGCCAAGCAACCTAATAGAGTAAATAAATTGCAGAAAAGTGTTGGGCAACAGTGCTTTATTATGCTATATATTACATAATATTCGCGTATCAGACATAGCAATTAAAACTTGTAATCTTTATTGATTGTACTCAGCATTAGACAGTATTTGTACGAGAAAATCCCTACCGATTCAATAAACAAGTTTCACACACATTCACGATATTAGTGATAACGTGACAAAAGGTGTATGAATGAGATACACAGGACTAGCTGTATATAATTAGTACGAAAGGGAAGAGAGATTATAAAGATAACAGTTTTACTGAATATTTAATAATATCTTAATTCGTACACAGTAAGAAATAAAAGCTACTGATACAACAGATTTTTTAGTTTGAATTTATGTATAGATTATAACAGCATGCAACTTTGTTAGCACAACGTCGGAAAGTAAACTGAATCTCTGAAAGCGTAAACGAAAGGTATATGTGTATAAGTAACCTCAAACGTTGTTTAATAAAGAATCAAATTAGAGATTTGGGTAGAATTAATCCCACATCCGAATTCTGCAGTGAAGTTGGGCAAGGAACCAACTTTCCGTATTAAAGAAAATTAGAGGAAAACTAATTCTATTCTAAAGAGTAAATTAGGTTTCTTATACTTTGTATACAAAACATTTTATGATTTATGAGCCATGATTTTAACGCAACTCAGATGCAATTTGAACTTACCTGAGTGATATCGACTCTCGTGTCTCGTGAGTCTTCGTTGAGCTCGCCGAGCAAGCCGTTTTGCTCGGGTAGAAGGGCTGGCGGAACCGGGAACGATAGGTGGCGCTGTAGTTATGAAGGTAAGTAAGACAATAATACAAAAACAAGAACAACAACAACGCGTATCGTACATTTATTAAATGTATATCAAGGTTTTGTACACTGTACTGTATTATTTTTCAATAGAAATATATTTATATACACTTACCATAACTTGAGTATATGATAAATGTAGAGTCTTGTGTTGTTAATGAACAAACCTTAACTTCTGTTAAACCTAAATTTATCATTTCACTTTGCAACAGGTGCCTCTAACTAGAAACATTTTAAATAATAGGATATTGTTCATAACTGAAGTTTTGATTGGGAAATTTGGTTTAATTAAAATTATAAAAATCAATACCTGAATTTTGTTCCATGTCTTTTGTCTGTTCTCATCTGACACATTTAATAAATGATAACGCTATATATATATATATATATATATACGGATAATGACATTTTTCCTGTATTGTTTAAAAACAAAACTTAAAAGTACAGCATCTATTAACTTTCTATCTACAGTACTTTATTTTACTAAGTGAACTACTGCCTTATTATCCCTTACTCTTTGTTTTTAGCTTTGTTCAAAGCAAAAGATAGAATAACTTGGCTGGAACATTCTTGAACAGCTTTTTAACGCCCTCTAGTGGTTTTATCGTTAACGCCAGCTGTGCTAAAACGGTATTTTCTTAAAAAGGAAATTACTTATGAGTCATAGAAACGTTCAGCCTTATCACAACACGGAATATTAACACATTTTCATACAAACCGGCTACATAAACTAATCCAAATCGAAATGTTGTAAATCATGTTATTTTTACTGAGAAAACTAATACTGTATAGACAATATGCAACATTAAAATTGAAGATTACAAAATACATACATGATATTAAAAGAAAGTGATTAAGTTTTTGTTTGTTTTTCACATTTGCATGTAATATTTATATACGCCCTTCAACACAAACGGCCACATTCCGGCTGTTTTTATTCAAAATGTTCCTAATTCCTCAGTAAAATAACATTCAGAACTTTTCCCGACAGTTAACAAACTACGTTAAATCAAATACGACCTTTAAAAAACAAAACTTAAACCGATTAACTGTTTCCTGTTCGGCGGTCTTACATGCACTCCATGGTAATTATACATGAAAAAATAAAGGAAACAAAAATCAATATATAGATATATACGCATGAATATTTCAAAAAATATAATAAAATTACGTGAGCCTATTTTGACTACTTGTTCTCACTTTTAACGTAAGTGTTCTTGTACATAAGTATCTTTACTCGGCGATTATTAAGCTCGATAGTTTAAGGTTTGTTTGGTTTTGGAACTTCGCACAAAGCTGCACCAGGTTTATCTGCACTAGTGTCCCTAATTTAGTAATAACAGACTAGAGGGAAACAAGTTTGTCATCATCGCCAATTTAGGGGCTACTCTCTTTTACCAACGAATAATGGGATTAATCGATGTTATAACGCCCCCACGGCTGAAAGGGCAAGCATGTTTGGCGACATGCATTCGAAACGTGTTTAAGGAACGACACATATGTATTTATTTACATCAAAGTATATACAACAAGAGTGATGTTAAATACGTATAGACAAATACTTTTCCCATTCATTTATAATTTATCAACGAAAAGCTTGTAATATACTTAACACAATTCGTCATCGTATATTTTACACAAACATGTAGTCATACGATTACTTACTGCTTTTTTAATGTGAAATGTAATTTACGGTGCTTCTCAGAGTCGATCATTAAAAGTATACTCTTAAGTGCAGTTGTGTTTCACTTTTACTGCAAATGTTACATTTCTAACATTTGATTAAACTGTACTAACTAATACAAATAACCAAGCTTATGCAGTAAACGATGATAAGTAACTAAAGCATACAATGTATATAATAATCTATCAAAATTACCTATAGACATCGTACCAACGTATGGTAAATAAATGACCACAATAAATAAATGTAATGACCACAATAAAATTATGATAGAGCCACCTAGCATCAGATAATGCAGACTAAATACAATAATCTACTGCTTAAAATGGAAAACATCATACAACAAAACTGCGCTAATTTTGGATTTTGTGATAGACACACAGTTTTCCTAAACAGTGTTTAATGCCCAAAACCATTCGTTTACGAGAAAATAGTTCAAAATTCTGCACTTTATAACATAGACTGAACATTAGTAATATTTCAGGTTACTGAATTCTTAATGTAATAATACCAGCCCGGCATGACCAAGTGGTTAGGGCGCTCGACTCGTTATTTGAGGATCATGAGTTCGAATCCCCATCACACCCAATATGCTCGCCAACTTTTAGCCGTAGAGGCGTTATAATTTGATGGTCAACCCCGCTCTTTGTTAGTAAAAGAGTAATCCAAGAGTTGGCGGTGGGTGATGATGGTTATCTTTTCCCTCTAGTCTTACACTGCTAAATTAGGGAAGGCTGGCACAGATAACTCTAGAGTAGCTTTGCGCGAAATTAAACAAACAAATAAAACCATTACGTCTCTTATTTGAAATTATATACTAAAGTTTAAAACTTCATAAAAATCGTACCAATTAATAAATCTCTGACAGATCTTGAAACGATGTAACCCAAAATATGCATATTTTTTCTAATATTTTAGCTGTTAACCTAATTTATGAATGTTCACAGTCCTTAACTTTTGTCACAAAGTCCAGGTTCTTGGAAGAAGTCAATCTTGATTTGTTAAAAGCTTTCAAGAATGGCACAGTGAAATCATGGGGTCGGCATTATTTGCCAGAATTATCATGAATGTTTAAGAATAATTTATATTTGAATATCACACACGTAACTTACATAAAAATGGCTTCGTGGTATCGAGATACTGAGCGAAAGCTTCAGCGCTCGTATATTATCTTGTCGTCACCACCTGACATGTTTACGTGTTGAGTCGCTTACAAATGTCACGTGCCACAAAAATAATATCATTCATTCATTAACCGGGTTATAAATGCGCTAGACATAACGTGAGCTACGTCGTCGGTTATAAAAGACAATCTGTACCTGACAAGTTTGACAAAAAAAAACAAAAAACTTCGTCTAAATAAAATACAGACGTGTATTCATTTACAGTCGTTCAACTTACTATAAATATCCGGTCTTACCGCCGTGAAATGGATAATCAACAAGAAATAGATAGTACAGGTACATGGTAAAACCAATGCTACCAGTAAAAAAAAAAAAAAAAAAAGCGAAACAATAGGTAAGAAAGACGAATATATTTAAATATAATGACCAACACTAAAATTATTCACAACTTCCACTAGGAGCAGATTGATCAGTGCAAAATTTTTGTTGTATTCCTTTTAATAGTAACACAACTATTATCCCATTTAATACTAATCGTTCCTAAGTCTAAACATAAATCACCCTCTCAGATGTACAGCGTTATGTATGCAGACTTAAACTGCCAGAAACCGGGTTTCGGTACTCGTGGTGGACAGAGCACAGATTGTGCTTAATAACAAACATAAAAGAGCTTTTTTTCTTTCATCATTGTGTTTCCTCTTTTTTTTTTCTTCTTCTTGGGAGACAACTGAAAATAGAGCTCCTCTCGTAACAAATCTCTTCAGAGTAGAATTCTTTTATCTTTAATAAAAGATTATTTTTCCAAAATTATTACACGCCGTGTCTTTCTTTATCACCACACATTCTACTAAATAACTGGTATATTCAAAGTTTAATGAAATACGACTGCTTTTAATACTTGCAGTTTCCTTTTTGTAACTAATTCCGGTTATTTTACACTTTTATGTTAGTTTAACTTTGTCATTTTTAGCTAAATAATGCAATTCACTGACTCATATGGCTTAACATTGTTTTGTCTGTTCAAATCAGCATATTTAAGGAACTATAGCTTGTCATTTACTTTGAGATTCTGTGTTAGATATACCGCAGTAAAGTCAATTACTTAGGTCTAGTGAATATTTTATTACTTAAAACTCGGAGCCACTGTATTCATACGTCAAAGTGCGACAAATACTACACATTTGAGAAAAATCCGTTGCCCCTCAAAATCGAAAGCTACAAGATGTAATAAAAAACAAGATGAGAAATGAATTGAAAAAGCAACATAACACATATGAGTTATTCATATATTCATATATAATGAGAATTTGAGCGTTAAGAAATGGTGCTGTTTTTGCAAGGTCACTCTGATACAGAATTTCACACATCAGGACTTGCAGATCATGTGTAAAATGAACACAAAAATGCCTTTAAAATTCTCGATGGAACATTTACAGTATCTCTTATAGATGATTGTTTCTGCGATAATATAAGTATTTATTATAATTTGTGAAGGATAGGAGAATGAGAGCTAGCAAGGCCTGATGACAATCAAGGAGATTTCTTGTCTCCTGCAGTTCACTTTTTCATACTTTCATATACATCTGTCAAAATCATCATTAGTACTAACTACAACACACGTGAAACTGAGTTCAGTTACAACTTAAACCACTAACTTATCGTCGGTCTGATACCACCAAATAATTCTTCCTGACTCCACCTGCTACTTATATCATCCACCAGATACATCCATCAAGTAATCCAGCCTCGCATTACCCACTCACATGATCATCCACCTGACTCAATTAAATAATTCATTATGAACCTATCCATTCATTAGATAATCCACCTTCACATCACCCACCCATCAAATAATCCAAATACACCAAATAACCTAACCTGACCGTTCCCCCTCGTTAGATCATCCATCTGACTCCCCCACCTATTCCACCTTGACATTACTCATTCATCAGATCATCCATATGACTACATTAAATAACCTTCCTGACTGTATTTCATCTTCCACCTGACTCCATCAAATAATTTACTTTGACATTATTTACTCATCACATCATGCATCCAACTCCAAAGGTTTGAATGACTTTGAAGATAAATTCTAATCTTATTGTGGTTTACTTACATTCCATTTTGTTCTTTTTATTTTATTTTTTCAAATTTGTGATATAACATCAATATGATCCATAAACACAACTTGCTACTTAATTTGTTATTATTTAAAAAGGTTCACCATCCTTCAATTCGGAATGACTGCACATGTAATAAAAGAAACAGAACGTGAAATGAATTTAAAAAGTAATGTTTATTTATCTTAGCTTTATAGAAACAGTTCAGGAACTCAGAAAGTAAGAAGGGGCGAATCTAAAGAGTTGGGCTGTTTTTGCAAGATCACACTCAGATACAGGTTTTTATTTTTCATAGCTTGTTAAATATATTTAAAAGGAATATTAAAATAAAACAAAAACAGAGATAAATGATAATTCACAATTTTTGAAGTATTTTAATAATAAAGTTAAATGAGAGTAATCAATGTAGCTAAACCGAACTGTTTATAAAGCATAATGTTACTTCTTAGAATAAGGCATAAGAATGTAGAATAACGCCAACGTTAATGTTACTAAATCCAACTGTTTATAAAACATAATGCTACTTCTTAGAATAATGCATAAGAATGCAGAATAACGCCAACGTTAATGTGACTAAATCCAACTGTTTATAAAACATACAATTACTTCTAGAAATCATTGATAAGAATGCAGAATAACTCCGACGTTAACGTGATCGAATTCAACTGTGTATCAAACATACCATTGCATCTTAAATTCATGGCTAAGAAAATGGAATAACGCCAAAGTTAACGTGACTAAATCCAACTATTAAATATAAAATTACGTCTTGAAATCATGACTAAGGTGGAATAACTCCAGATCTAAACAGTGACCGAATCCAACTGTCTATCAAACATACCGTTACGTCTTGAAATCAAGAGAAAGAAGGTGAAATAACACCAGGTCTGAGCTGTTTTTTGTTTTTGTTTGTTCTTAAGCATACAGCAATAAAATGGGCTATCTGTGCTGTATTCACTACGGGTATCAAACCAGTTTTTTTAACATTATAGATCTTCAGACTTATCGCCTGATAGCGATGTGAAGTAACTACATCAAATTGTCAATAAAACGTAATGTCTTAAAACTATTACTGAAGGTAGAATAACTCCAAATTCAACGTGACTTAATCTAAATGTATATTAAATGTACCATTGTGTCTTAAAATCATTAAACAAAAAGGGTCAATGGCTTTCTTAGGCACTGCTATAGAAAAGAAAAAGTACCTAACGCTTAATCTTTTTCACTGCACCAAATATATTCAGTCTTTAGATTTCTGTCCATACTTTTCTAAGTCAGTACTTTACCACGCTTGCTTCATCCTACAAAATAAAACTTGTTATCTAATGTAAGACATTCCTGAGTTTATGTTTTTGTTTTGTTTGTTTTTTTCACCTCGGTTGAAATTACGTCAACGTGAGGCACCAGACTAGTATTAGTGAACACAAGTTACGTTGAGGAAGACTGTTCATCTCAGACGGTTGGTTGCAAGGTCTACTACTAGCAAATTGGAAGTAGTCGCCAGTATTTTTTCCCGCTATAATGAATGGTCTGGCGTAACCTCACGTTTCTTACTTTTACACAAAACCCCTCCCTAATATTACATCACTATCGCTTAATGTGTAGCTTTTGTGTGCGAAAAAAAGAAATGATTCTTGAAAATATTTCTAACAAAGTCTAAACAGACTGTCAATTTCATAACTTATGAACATAAGCTTCTTTATTTTTTAACGTTTCATAAATACTAACTTCCAGTTCAAATACTAGTGCTCGTATAAACAGTAAAATTTAATTACTTTAGGTAAAAAAAACCCTAGAACTATATACTGACCCAAACAAGTCAATGAAAAGTGAAACACAAATAGTCTCCATATCTTACCTGTTCACTCTATTTAATAAAACATTTCAGCAATTTAGAGCTTACCGTAATCCTTGAATTTATAATACCGTATAAGGAGACTAAATATTTATATTTTTATCCATACTATTTCAGTAAAACAAGATTCCACGCTTTCAGCGATCATGCTTTGTCTACGGTAGTTAGTACTATGCGATTTAAAGAAACGTATAATTTTCTTTCTTTCTTGTATCACGAAAAGCCAGATGTAAATTTACATCTTAAGTGCCAATTCCTCCTTTTTTATATATATATAAACTGTGAGATGCTTGTTTCTAAAATGTTACCTACTGGTTGCTGTTATCCTCACATCTACAGGGTGGGCCAAAAGTTGCTTGCCACACAGTTCCTTTAGAATTGATAAAAGTACTACAAACACAGCTTAACTAAGTATTGTGTTACTAGGTGGTCGTTTGCGTTATACAGACATAAAAGTGGCCTGGATAGTTACTATATCAAATTACTTGCTTCTCTTAATATAAATAGTGACTTCCAACGCATTTTGTAAAAAGATTACTACTACTTCTGGATTATGAAAAATCGAAACATGACAACGTAGCATTCCTCCAGTCTTCCAATTTCAGCAACATGAACAAAAAAAAAACAAAAAAAAACTGACGGTGACTTTTCATAGAATAAAATGGATAGCCGACTACGAGCTTTATATAGCTTAGACTTTTGTACTGTTTTTGGCTTATTAGCAAATAATAATTAGAGCTTTCTTCAAAGTGTAGGGAATGTCTTTAACAACATGAAACGTGATATCAGATTTTTGAATGATTACTGAGTTAGCTGCTTAGTTAGTTTTGCTCTGTAAATTTTAGGTTTGTGTTTATTACGAAGCACTATAAATGAGAGAAAATTATCAGTTAAGTTGAATATCCCAATGTGATATTATTTATTTGTGAAGTTAGGCCTACTATTAGTTAAGTGTACTGAACTTTGTATCCTTCTCTTTACCGAATAATCCATAAAGAACATGCCGAACAACAAAAGTTTTATAGCACTAATGTTAGGAGTGGGATTATTTCAGTAAAACCAAACTAAAATCAAAATTCAGCTTCATGATGCCACAGTGAAAATATTCAGTAGCGGTTCTAGACCTACGCGAACCAGGGAACTGCCTGAGGCTTACTCTAAAGATCCATCTGGGTTCGCGCTAGCCTAACGCCAGTTTTCCACGGCCCATGAGCGAATACTATCTTTATAATTACATGGTGTAACCATTATTAAGATATCGGTTGTTGTCTTATGGTACTGTTGAAATGGCAATTTATTGAAAAATTTGTTGCTAATAAATGTGTTGTATTACTTTTAGAATATTTGTCATCTAAACCATTATATGAGAAAACCCTGTATTTCTATTTATAAGTGAAAAATTTTCTGGAGAGATTGCCAACAAACCCAAAGTATATATCTAGGATTCACACAGAGTAATATGAGAGGTCAGCATTTGGAACTGATCACTCTACGTCACAGTACAGAATCCTTTTGTCTTCCCCACACATTGAACAGGTATATCATCTGGCAGTGAGTATGTATAAAAATAATAATTAATTGTATGCATATCCAAGAATTCTTAGTTTCTGTCATGCATATACATGGATTGTGAGAAACCTAAACATGCCTCATTAAGCAAGTGCTGGTAGAACATGGGGCATTGTAAAACAGTGTGTGCATATTCACTGGCCCATAAGAAATTCTTGCCTAGGGTCTAATCTCTTGTAAAACCACCACTGGAAAGAAAGGCCAAGAAGAAAGAAACAGAAAATTTAAAGACGAAGAAGGAAATTATGAAGAAAGAGATACAAAATGAAAATAAACAGAAATCTAAAAGAGGATTTATAGCAGTGGTTCCCAACCTTTTTTATGTCCCGCACCCCTAAAAAATTTTAATATGTTCTCGCACCCCTCACAGTAATTATTTATTTAAGAATAGAGGTGAAGGTGGCCAAAACAAATGTTATCTCGCACCCCTGGTTGGAAACCACTGATTTAGAGGAACGAGATATTAGGATTACAGAAGGATTATAAAACAAGACCAGTTTGATGGAAGACAAGATATAAAAACTGTACAGACTGAAGATAAAAAGGAAAACATAATGACTGAAGAAGTACAGAAATATTTTAAACAAAAGAAGCTCAGGATGATAACAAAAAAACTGAAGAAGTAAAAAAGAATGTATAAAATAACACTAAATGGAATAAAATCTCTATACACTGACCTGGAAAATGTAAGAATCAAACCTGCCATAAATCTGCTCCAAAATTCCCAAATATCAATTGCTATAAACCATTTATAATTGTTACCACTAATGGTTTGCTATCTGTGACTTCATGACCTCCTTGGAGTATTTCAGCTACATCACTACTTCATCAAGTTTGGTATATGGCAAGGCAGTTAAACAATATCACCGAATTTAATAAACCAACAAACTATGAAGAACAGGTATTATAGGATATGTATATCAGGGAGAAGGCTTGAATTACTTTTCAAGATATGTGGATAGAGTAGAGAACATTAAACTATTCATGCTGCTGCATGTTTAAAAAGACCAGCTTCAACAACATTAAGCAGCCTTCTTAGAGAGAGCTGTAATAACTACTAAGCATTAGTGGCTGAACAAACAGATTTGGGAAGCACACCACAAGGAAGTTTCTAAAGCAAAATTCAAGAGCAATGTAGGAATGAAGGATAAGACTGAAACTTGTTTAAAGATATGGAAAGGCTTGCCTGATGATCTAATCCAAATAGTTCATGTGATGAATTCGTTGACACGAGGCAAATTCATATATGCCATAGTGGATCAAAATATGCAAATTAGCTAATGAAAAGTCAATGTATATCTTCAAAGAAAGATGTTCATTCAGTGCTAGGACTTGAATAACTTAAATTTGCAGATAAACAACTAAAAGCACCATGATGGATTAATGGGATCCTTAAATCAAACATTGAGACAACATTAACCACTTCTGATGGAAGTTTAGAATAACTCAAAGGATAAGTTAGCCAACACTTATCTCAGAATGGAAAAGTAAACCATAAAACAGAAAATGTTTCAACTGCAACTTAAAAAGGCATATTTCCAGGAAATGTGAACAAAATTATTTAATTACACAACTGTTTACTCAGGATGAACGAAGTAAATCATAAAAAAGAAAGTGTTTCAGTTCTAACATTAGAGGACATATTACAACTGCAGATAAAAGCTTTCATAAAAGTAAAGCTGCTCCAAGAAGATGACAAGAAGAGGAAACTACTATAAATACAGAAGACTTGAACATTACATCTCAGACTTTAGTTAATCAAGGACACAATAGCATGAAGATGAGAACACACCATTGTTATTACAATTTCTATTCTTGGGCAGGTTTTTTTCAGAGATTTTTCAGGCAAAGAAAAACAAAGTCCTGTCTCACACAGCTAAGGATGCAACCAACTTCAGATATAAATAAGGCTTCAATAGGCATTCGATTTCCAGGCTAATTTTCTAAACTTTTCTCATATAAACAATGCTTCTTGTATCTTTCATAATAAGTAAAATAACAAAATCACACAGTGCTGAACTAACTGGTAGATATTATAATAAATCAACAAACAATCTCTGGTCTAACTCATGTTTTTATATCATTTAAGATGCTTTCTACACTTTCAGAAAAGTTTTAGTTTTTATCTGCAGTGTGCTCATTATGTGATCTAATCAAAACATAACACAAATGTCTAAGTCAGAAAAATGACAGCCAATCAAAATATTTTATTGTAAATAATGTCTTCTCTGTTAATCCCAAAGATGCACAAAATTAAAATTCACTTAGTCAAATGAAATGAAATTTATAAAATGCAGTAACTAAAAACACAATGTTTAGTACCAAGTGACCAAAACAAACCTCTTAATCCAAATGTGATTTGTCATATTATGTGGCCAATGAACTTAACCATCTTACTGTCATTGGTCTCATAAATAATAAGAATAAATAATGATTATTCTTTACATTTGTTACAGCATCAGTCACATGCTGCTCGTTGTAGGAAATATAAATAATCAAACATAGTAATGTACCAGTTAAATAATCTATACCTTATCAATTAGCAGGATGTTTAAACAAACCTAGAATAAAGTAAATCTGGCTTCTTTGTCTATATGCAAACATTTTTAGTGTCTTTAGTTTGGTCAATACAGTATTAAACTTATACTTTATATCATAGCAATAATAATTATAATCCACTATAGTCTACTACAATTTGTCATATCATACTGCCAATCACCCACCCATGAAGTCCAAAAATGACCTGTCACATCATGCAACCAGAGAATCACACCATGTAGTTCAGCTATGATTTGAAATATTGTGTTGCAAATGAACCAAACCATCTAGTAGAGCTGTGATTTTTCATATCTTGTCACAATGGACAAAACCATTGTCACTTGTCATTCATGCTTTCAAATTCACTAAACCATCTAATTCAACTTTGATTTGTCATAACATGTGGCCAATAAACTAAACCGTCTACTCTTTTATGATGTCATAGTAAAGTAAGTAATGAGTCAAACTATCTGGTTCAATTATGATTTGTAATGTCGTGTGTCAATGAATATAGGCATCTTATACAGTTATGAATTTTCATATCATGTGGTCATTATGGAAGCAATATTGGTATGTGTGAAGCTCTGAATAAATTTAAAAATGTGGGGTTGAATACAGGGAAATCGATGCAGAATTCTACAATTATGATTAACTTGTCTACCCCACCTTCCAATTTCAGTGTTCTATTGAACCATAAACAGATGGGTGTTGCAATTTGTCCAAATTTCTGAGTGCACCTGTCAAAATTTTTGGATGCCTTGAATTCCATTTTCATATTTCCAAGCACCCCAATAATTCACTGTTGTCCATTCACTCCATTCAGGAACTAGAGTTTTGACTAATCCTGCTATGACTATCAAGTTACTTAGTTTCAGTCTTTTACCTTACTGTTTGGATTCTTTAGCACTATTTTCACTTCATTCTCTACAACTGTGAACAAGTGTTATAAGATACAGATCACCGATATAGTTAATTTTTATTGGGTTTCATGTGACATTATTTTGCATTATAAATGTCCAGATCCTAAAATGAGTTACACTCTCAAAATACAAAAATCCTGATCCTCTCTTGAGTGCCATGATCATAACACATCTATTTTTATGTACTAGTTGAAACACTGTATATGAATCTT
This sequence comes from Tachypleus tridentatus, assembly GCF_004210375.1. Classification (NCBI taxonomy): domain Eukaryota; kingdom Metazoa; phylum Arthropoda; class Merostomata; order Xiphosura; family Limulidae; genus Tachypleus; species Tachypleus tridentatus. Next base: position 94,870,638 of record NC_134833.1, read on the forward strand.
ATAAATTTAAATGAAAAACATAACAACTTATATTTAATTCTTCAAACTTTTATTAAATATTTTTAAAAGTTAAAAACAACAAAAACCTACTGAATTGTTTTTCACTTGTCATCAACTATAATACTAATTAAACTGTTCAACCTAAAGTTATGTGGAAAACAAATGACGTAAAGTGAAGTTAAGTACACTACACATCAATTTTAGTTTTGAAAATGCAAAAACCAACTCCTTTCATTGGTGTCAGAAGTTGTAAGTAAAATAAATAAGCAGTCTCTGTTGCCTACTGATTAAATAATTTCTATCTTATTAATTTGAAAAATGTTAAAAAAAACTCAGACTAAAGTAAACTTCGCCTCTCTTTCAATGGACAACCATTCACCACTACCTTGAGTTTGTGTAGTACAGTGTTAAACTCAATTATTTATACAAAAACTACATTACTATAACCAACTATAGAATACTCTGCACTATCAGATCACATGGCTAATGAACCAAACCATCTAGTCCAGCAATGATTCACATCACACTGCTACTGATCTAAACCATCTAGTCCAGTTATGATTTGTCCTATCACATGACAATAAGCTAAGTTATCTGGTCTGGCTATGGCTTATCATATCATGTAGCCAATGAATCAAGCTAGCTAGAACTGCTATAATTTGTCACTTCATGTGCCCATTAAATCAAATCATCTGATCCAGTTATGGCTAGTCACATCATATGACCAGTAAGCTCAACTATATGGTCCAACTGTGAGTTGTAAAATAATGTGGTCAATGAACCAAAATACCTAGTCCAGCTATGATTTGTTATATCATGTGACCAATGAACCAAACCATCTGGAGCTACTATAATATGTACCATCAAGTTCTATTAAATGAAACCATCTGGTTCAGTTATGATTTTGCACATCATGTGAACAATTGATGAAACAATCTAGTCCAGCTAAGGTTTGTTATATCATGCAGCCCATAAATCAAGCATCTAGTTGAATTATGATTTGTCACGTCACATGGCTAATAAAGTTAACGATGTCATTGAGCAATTATTTATCATGTTATATTACCAATAAACTAGAAGGTTCATCTAATCCAGCTAATTGCTATATATTGTGGTTAATGAACCAAACCGTCTAGATCCCACAAGCTTAATATTTTGACATACCTTTGACAATAAAAGCCTTTCCAAGAAAATATATTGCTTTCTCACAAATTTCGTATCATTTGGCAATGAAAAAAAGCTGTTTATGTTAAAATAGAGATTCAATATGTACATTTGATTTCATATAAATTTACTTCTAAGTTAACTTGATTTTATAAAGAAAAATGGCATTATCTTTACATAATCAATGTTATTTTTATTGTTACGAAGCAGGTCTACAACAAGCATGCACACATGAACATTTTCTGGAAGGCAAATATTACCTGCTGCGTGGCTTGGGAGATAAGGACCTACTAATTTTGCTTTCTTCTTCTCGTACCCTTTTTGAGTGATATCACCTGAAACATGTAAAAAAAGCAAGTTTTAGACATTTCATTTGGAAAGAAATTATAGTATAATCATTATATATAAGTTTGTGGCACATTCTTTTTTATGGCACTTTAAATAAAGGAACTCAAGGGACATATCTTTAAAAAATAATAATAACTTTCCATCAAGAGAAATGGAGCAAGAAATGTAGAAACTTTGTGCCCAAACGTAGAATCCCCTATATAATCACCAGATGTAAAACACAAAATGGCTAAAAATTAAATACAAACAAGTTACTCCCTTTCATATTCTGACTTAGCAAAACCTGTCTATTCACTAGATTTAAAAAAAAAGCTAAAGATTAAATACAAATAAGTTGCTGCTTTAAATGTTCTGACTGAGCATCATCTGTATAGTCACTAAATTTAAAACATAAAACAACTAAAGATTAAATACAAACAAGTTGCTGCTTTAAATGTTCTGACTGAGCATCATCTGTATAGTCACTAAATTTAAAACATAAAACAACTAAAGATTAAATACAAACAAGTTGCTGCTTTAAATGTTCTGACTGAGCATCATCTGTATAGTCACTAAATTTAAAACATAAAACAACTAAAGATTAAATACAAACAAGTTGCTGCTTTAAATGTTCTGACTGAGCATCATCTGTATAGTCACTAGATTTAAAACATAAAACAACTAAAGATTAAATACAAACAAGTTACTCCTTTACATGTGCTAACTGAGCATCATCTGTAGTCACTAGATTTTTAAAAAGTGAGAAAATAAATTACTCTTTTACGTTTACATGTTCTCACTAAACGTTAGGTTTCAAAAGAGAACGGGAACTGGTAAAATAAAATAAAAATGCAAATATTTTGATATGCTCTACGTGCCACAGTATGAAACAAGGGCTGTCTTAACTAAACAAGCTGAACATCATTATTAAATGTTGTTATGCAACGTCAAATGTCCAGTAACAAAACAGTTTTAATATAAATTAGTGTCATTCCACATTTGTTAATAATCAACTCAAATTAGGTGAACTGTATAAAACAAACATGTTTGCCCTAATTTGCGACTGATCTACTAAACGTAGTAGTTCTTTTGCGACAAGCAAACCTAATTCTGCTGCACAGTTTAAAGTGTCGACAAAAGCTATAACAAAAAAAAGAAATTTTATTTGTGTGTGAAGGTCAAGCATGAGTCATCACACCATTCCCTACAAAGTTGTGTTTGATCTCGAAATCCAAGTCACTCCAGAATCAAACATCAAGGATTTGAAAATTGCTCATGCAAGTCAAACTTTAATCACACACGTACGTCCTAAACATCGTAAATACAGAATACAATGGAAAGAAAAATAACGGTTTTCTATATAAATAAAGAAAGGATATTGAGCAAATTTGGTATGATTAAGTAATTTCTGACACGACTTATTAGTAAATTAAGTTTATTCCTTTGAAAACACAAAACCTAAGATAATTTTGTCACAGATACATGAGATAAAAATTTATCATGAGTGAGGTGAATCACAAGTAAACTACAATAATATACATTTTAAGAAAATGTGTCGCTTCTTTGCATTTAAACGTTAAATACTCCAGCGTATAGGAATCCACGACTTCTATACCATTATGAAAAAATCAGTTCTTACGGTAAATTATTCAGCATACAGAAATCCATGACATACTATTACAATTTATTTTGGGATCAGTTTTTATGATAACTTATCTAGCATGTAGGAACTGATAGCATAATATAAGAACGTGCCGATGAATGAATTTACGACACAGTATGATTACTTGTTTGAGGATAGCCTCTCATGATGCATAATTTAGTAATTGTTTATGACTGCTATCAAAACCTGATACAATTTTTACAAAACACTCAATAACACTTCACAACCACATATTTCACTTACTCATTTATTTAACTGAAATTTCTTTTAAAATGTATATCTTTAACTTTCTTATTGCCGTTTTAACAACTACATAAGACTTTTATTAATTAATTAATGCATATTCAATAAAATTGTGAAGAATTTACACACAGGTGTTCGTGCACAATCCTGGGAATTTACTACAAGAACTACCTCCCTATTTAACTAAAAGATTTCATAACTGTCCTATCGTTGGCAGAAATGAGGGACATTTTGTTGGTTACTATATCCAAATTTAGTTTTGCAGACAGTACAAACCTTCATAAACAGCTATCTGCTAACAGTAATTCCTAATTTTAAACTGATAAACTTAATGGAAGGCGGTTTAGCACTCACGGTCATTTGTTGGGCTACACCTTATCTCTGTAGTAACAGAAAAGAATTAATAAATCTTTGGTTCACACTTCGGATATATTAACCTGGCCACGCCAGGACTGTCTAAGCAATAACTCAAAAGACATTGAACAACCAAAGCTGATACAAGATTTAATCTAAAAACAAAAAAATAATTAAATACTTAAAATATGAGACAACCAAACCAAACATATGATGTTACCTAGAAATGGAACACATAACACTAAAGGTGTACAGGGACAAGCACCATTTCTGGAATATTGTATTCCATCGACAACAGGTTAGACTACGAGACTCTCCTGAACCTGTTCCAAACTCTTGTATTAACTGTGTAATTCAGTAAACTCAAACGACTATTTGTGTTTAGCTAAGAAACCACAGTTTATACTAGTCACTCAATGATATAGTTAGTAAGAAATCTCAAATCTGACCTTTAAACTGACAATAAAGGCCGTCATGAAGATAGAAAAGTGGTAGTTTTAGATGGTCAGCTGTATGAAAATTAAAAACTTCACATAAAATAACTGGGCACTTTTTGAGTAGTTTTACGTAATCACTCATCCTAGAAATTAAACAAGGAAAGCGTCTTACATTGTAATTAATAGATTTTAGTACTGTCTTCCAGAATGAAAGGTATAAACATATACACGACTATAATTACGTACTACTAAAACAGCAATATTACTGTACCCCATAAACATTCGAAGAATTCTCTAACGTCAGCTAGTACACAAAACAATATAAGTAGGCATTATTAGTTCTAAACATTTCGAATTAATGTAAAAAATAAATGTTGCACGACGAATCAACTACAAATTAATTCTAAAAGCATTTCGTATCAAAGAAATTAAAATATTCAAATTAAAATGAACAGAAATGCGGCTCGAACCAGCTCAGGGGCGTGTTCAGACAATCAAATCGAACAATCTCGGACTTGTTCTGACTACGAATCGAGCAGACAGACATGGGTGTGTTTCCGAGTTACTAAAATAAATTGTCAATTTATTCTTTATTCCATAACGTGTTATCGTAAGGTGACAGACGTCTTTCTATCTTTCATTCTTGGTTTCATGTGCCAGATTTCTAACCGAAAACAAAAGAGAATTAACACTGTCTACAATATTGAAGAAAGTAAAAAGATGCAAGTAAACAAAAACTACATAAAGAAACCATAAAGAGAGTTGGATAAGACATGTAAACGTACTTATGTACAAAATATGACACACAGAGAGGTATAAATAAACACACGGCAGAAAAAGATATTAAACTCAGAAGTTCAACAACATTTCTCTACACCAGGATTTTTAAACATTTTCGATACCAAGGACCAGCTTTGTTTCTGTAAGCTACCACAGTATGTTTATTAAATACGGTTAGTGCTTCCTGACGTATTAGCGTCCATCAGGAATTATAAGTACGTCTGTACAAAGGTCAGAGTTCAAAATTTGTCTTAAGTTTTCGTGTGTCAAAAAACAAAATATAAAGTTCATAAAATAGTCTGTAAAAAAATTCATTTATTAGAATATTTTAAATGAATTAATTAGTCAACTAATTAATAGCTTTTAAACCCACTGACAAACTACAAGAGTGAACTCAGTCGTGAAAAAAAATATTGCTTCACCCAATTGTTTTCACACTTTTCTTCGGGATAATTGTCTGTTTTAGACCCTAATGCATGAAAGTATAAATGTGTTTCATGGATGATGCAATACTGTTTATAATTATTACACTGGGATCTTTATAGGATATTTGTGCATTGCATCAGAAGTTTCGGGCCTATAAACAGAGGTTCTTACTGACAGTTAATTTAGAAGTCAATCTGCTACCAGGAACAAATGTTGCGAGTTAACTATGAAAAAAGGAGTTAATGATTCGCTGAGCAGAGAGGGACTTCCAACAAGGTAGCTTGCTAGAAGAATTTTGAATTTAATCAGTCCACCATCAGTCGCTGAGTGAAGAGATAAAGAAAGGCAAGCAGTGTTGACTAGCGAAAGGGAAGAGGCAGGAAGAATGTTTTTACAGCAGCTGACAATCATGTTCTGAAATGCGTGAACTTGCTGGATCGTCGGCTGTTAGCCACAGATATCAAAAGAACAAGTCAGGAAACTTCACGGTCATTGCCAACAATCTATCACGATACTATATTCAGCCTGTCTCCTAGCAAGATGGCCAAGAAAAAAATTCCTTCTCACCAACAATATGTGGTTCAACTTGGCCAAATATGGTAATTAGACTGACGCAACGTGGAACAAAGTGATCTCAGAAGAATCAAAGTCCAACTTCAATGGTTCTGGTGAAAGGAGCTTTAAACAACGTCCGATGTGGGTAAAAATTTCATTCATTGTTTGAATGCAGTTATGGAGCATCCGCAGGGTCAAGTGATATGGCGAAACATCATTGACCAGGGTGTGAAATGGATCCATTATGTGAAAAGTACTATCAATGCTGGCAACTGCATAGAGATTCTCGAGTCCTGGTTAACGAAAAAAATTCGGTACCAGTCCAGTGAAGATGGTCATTGAATATTCGAGAATGACTTGGGCAAGAAAAACTGTTAATATTCACGGGCTCTATGCAATAGAAGTAAAATTTCACTCTACATGTACTAAAAAGACATTTTATATTTTATTTAAATGCTTCAGGTATAACACTATCTTCGAAGGAGGGAGAAAATCATGCCATTGTGCGAGCAACAGCAAAGATCTTAACTATATTAAAATCTACTGGAAGGTAATGGATAACAAAAAGAAAGAGAAGCACATTGGAACTGCAGGAAGTACTAATCCGTATGAGGATTAATGAACTACATTCAGTCCCTCAGGCATACTATGTCACGGTGATGTCAAGAAGTTATTCACACCAGAGGGAGCATAATAAAATATTAAAATAAGAAACAGACTTTGTGCCCGATATTTAAAATGATGTTATTGTTAGATATACATGACTGTTTAAGTTAATATAAGTATTATGACGTAGATATTTTAAATATAGTGTGAGTGTTAAATTTAGCTATTTTTAAAAGCAAATGTTTATCACAGGTTTGCTGATGTAACTTTGTACGCATCATGCATTACGTAGTTTAACTGTTGTGTTTGGATGATCAATATATGAATCAGCTTACACTACATAATAACCATAATCGTTTTACACTAGTCCTGACATTTTCACAACACACATTCTCATAAAAAAATTACAGAAAAAAACAAGAGTGAAAATAATTTTTCCACCATTTTAAGTTTCTTAGTATAGGCTGTCTTATCATACTTTGTTTTGTTTGTCGTGTTTACACATAAAGCTACACAACAGGCTAGCTGCTTTGCTACCATCGTGAGTATTGAACCTATACTTTAAGCGATACGAACAAACAAACTACCTCTGAGCCATAAACTCAACTAAAATAAAAAAAATATTTATTACAGCATATTACATATTTCATCATTATAACATTATTATGCCACAGAAATGCTTAGTGAATAATACCATAACAGCACTGAAAAAATAAAAAAACAACCAATAAAATACTGCACAAAATGAAGTTAGAAATAAAATTACTTGTCTTGGTTTCTATGGGATAGCAAAAATATACTCTTCAAAAAAAGAAACGCAAAAGGCAAAATATGAGATAAATTGTTAACAAGTTTATTCCGTGTAGTTCTGTATGACATGTGTGAAACTTTGCACATCCCACTGCTGAACATCCAAAGTCTGCAAAGGCGAAGTCCACGCTCACTAGGTGAAGTTTAACGTCACTCAACGTCAATAACGAGTATGCCCCCCGTGAGCATCAATAACGGCCTGGCATCTCATGCCCATGGAAGCGATGAGATGACGAATCACATCCTGTGGAATGGCTGTCCACTCAGCCTGCAAAGCTGCTGCAAGCTGAGGTAGAGTCTGCGGTTGAGGTTGTCGCCGTCGCAGACGTCGGTCTAACTCGTCCCAAAGCTGTTCGATGGGGTTTAAATCTGGTGATCTGGAGGGCCAGGGAAGAACGTTGATGTTATGGTGTCTCAAGAAGACAGTGGTGAGTCGGGCTGTGTGAGGACGGGCGTTGTCATGTTGAAAAACGTCTTGACGTTGAAAAATGACGTTGCACATGGGGCCTAAGAATCTTGTCGACGTATCGTTAAGCCGTAAGATTCCCTCGAATGTGCAAAAGGTCTGTTCTGGCATTGTAGGCGATGGCAGCCCACATCATGACGCTGCCACCACCATATCTGTCAACATCCTGCACACAGTTTGCTGCAAAACGTTCACCTCGGCGACGGTAAACACGGGTCCTTCCATCCTGCCTACGAAGCATAAAACGTGATTCATCGCTGTAACAAACATGCCTCCATCGTCGATGAGGCCATACCCGATGTACCCGAGTCCACTGCAGCCGTGCTTGACGATGTTGCTGGGTGATGATGACGCCTCTGACTGGACATCGAGATCGGATTCCTGCATCTCGTAGACGGTTGCGTACGGTCTGACCGGAAATCCTACGCAGCCCTGGTATGGTTGAGGCAGTAGACGTCGCAGTGGTGGTCCTATCCCGAAGATGACGTAACCGGATGTAGCGATCTTGTGCGGGCGAGGTCACACGAGGTCTGCCAGATCGTGGACGGTCACGAGTTGATCCATGTTGTTGGTGACGATTTCATAGCCTTGTGATGGTGCTTGGGTGGGCATTCACAGCTCTGGCAACATCTGATCAAGATTCGCCTGCTTCCAAGCGACCAATGGCGTTGTTGCGTTGTGCTTCAGTCAGTCTTGGCGTAACTGTATTGCGTGTCGGTGGCTTAACACTGAGCTATGGAAACCGAGAACCCGTCACTTTTTATAGGGATTTTGCACATGTTGCACTTGCAGAACATGCAGATCTCTCAAACAAATTTATTGGACACGCATGCGTTTTGGCGAAAAATCCGATGTTTTCCTCCGTTTTCAAAGTGCACAACTGTTATTGTCATTTTGGTCTGACAATCAGTGTCTTCACACGTGTAACATCACATACTCTGAGCTTGTAACGTTATTACATATATTTCTCTTTAAAATAAAAAAATATTCCTTTTGCGTTTCTTGTTTTGAAGAGTATATATATATATATATATACACACACACACACACACACACACACATATATATACACTGGGCACACATATACACGCATGGCCAAGCGTGTTAAAGCGTTCGACTTGTAATCCGAGGGTCGCGGGTTCGAATCCCGGTCGCACCAAACATGCTCGCCCTTTCACCCGTGGGGGCGTTATAATGTGACGGTCAATCCCACTATTTGTTGGTAAAAGAGTAGCCCAAGAGTTGGCGGTGGGTGATGATGACTAGCTGCCTTCCTCTGGTCTTGCACTGCTAAATTAGGGACGGCTAGCGCAGATAGCCCCCGCGAGTAGCTTTGCACGAAACTCAAAACAAACAGACTATACACAATGCTATTGAAAATTCTTGGACACATCCAGTTAATAAATGTTTGTTATGGGTATCAATAACTTACTGAAACACTCAACTAGTGTTTTTTACTACTATTATAGCTTTGACAGTTAGTTATGCAACTTAGTTGGGATAAAAACAAAAGAAGTTTGTCAGTTAGCAATCTTTAATTCCCATCGATAAGAATCTTTACAAGCCTATTGGGCTTTCAAAGCAAATTCAAAGCAAACTACAGGAGGTGAGCAGCCAATCAGAGGTCTTGTTATAAGTAGCCCATCGCATTTACCAAACAAATTTCATTAATGATTCATTGTCAAGTGTAATTCATCATTAACCTAATTTGTTTCTCTTTACACATCCTTGAAGCTAAAAGGCTAGTTTTTGTACTGCATAAATAAAGATCTAAACATATTAAGTGTTATCTTAAAATAAAATGGTTAAAATTCCAGTACAAAGTCATACCAGAATTGTATTTATCCACAAAGAAGGTAAATGCTGAGTGAAATAGCTTGCATCAATTGATTTTCAAGGTTTGGTATTTAAAGCACAATAAACAAGCACAGTTGGCAGTTGTTTTGAAAGCCCTCTACTTGTACCACTTGCATCACCATTTGTACCTACTTCTTTACCATTTTTTACGACTTGTATAATTAATCACATTTTAATTAAGTTAGATTATCAACTGTGTTAAATCAGATAATGCATTTCATATGGTCACAATTCTCCACAACTTTTCCATACCTGAAAATTAGCTTTTGAAAATATGCAGAATTTTTTTAGGATGCATGAAAATTATGAAAGCCCTGTACTAATGAATGGTTGGTGATGAAGTTAAATGTAAGTACCAATGTGGTTCAGTAGCCTCTTGAATTCCAGCTGCACAACCAAAAAAATAACGGTTTCTTCTACTTGTACACCAGCGCCATGTTACCCCTAAAGCAGCGAACTTCTGCTTTAAGGCCAATACCACATTACCCCTAACGCAGCAAGCTTCTGCTTGTATATATCAATGCCATGTTACCCCAGTGTTGCATGTTGCAGGTTTATGTTTGTCCACCAACGCCAACATAATAATATTCTGCTTGTACACTAACGCCATGTTACCCTTAATGTAACGAGATTCTTACTAGTACACCGATACTATGTTAACACTAATACAACAAACTACTGCTTGTACGTCAATGTCATAATAATCCTAATAGAGCGAACTTCTGCTTGTATGTCAACACGTTACCTCCAATACAGCAAGCTTGAGCTTGCACATCAACGCCACAACCACATGTTACCCCGAATACAGCGAGCTTATGCTTATGAACCAAAGCCACATTACCTCCGATCCAACGAGCTTCATTCGGATCGTACACTAACGCTAGGTTATCCCACACCACATATTGATTTCCGTTAGACAGTCAATGCACAAAACGAGCTCATGTCAGAACTAATTCTAATGATTTTCCATTTTTTGTCATGGATATAACAAACGTGCGGCTGAGTATATACTTTTAAATTACAAATAGTAACGATAAAGAGTGTTTCATCATTTTGAAAAGTATTTTTCTTTGTTTTAATACGCATGTAATTGCTAACGAAGTAAAAATTATTCCAACAAATTTGAAACATACAAGTCATTGTTCCTACAAAATAAATAAACTAGAACAAAATCCATATGAATTTAAGTACTTTTAAGATCGATCTGAATTACGATCTAATGTTTAGCTAGCTGGGGTGATTATCAGAAGGTCCAAGGTTCAAGCTCGCGATATTCAGCTGAACACAGACTGCATTTGTAGTAGTGATGGGAGCGTTATAAGAATGTATCCACGTGTCGAATAAATGTGCTGTTCAGGTTACATTACCAAAGGTTATATCACCAACATTTTATATACAGAAATATTCATAACACACACACCGTATGTTATTAACACTTACTAAGTAAGTAGGAACGTGGACCTGAGTGTTAAGGTTTTACTTTCAGAATGAACGAAGTACATAAAACAAGCAGGTATAGGTTTAATCCACAGACTCGTTGAGCACTTTTAAGTTTTTGTCTGTTACAACACAAAAAAGTGGCCAAAGAAAGTGAGTGAAAAATTAGTCATTTTCTGTATATAACACACAGGGGACCCACGTGAACGTATTTTAACCAAAGAGTTATCGATGAAAAACACTACATGCTTTTGAAACATGTTTTATAAATCGTTTATGCACCAAGTTGCTTGTTGTTCATATGTTGATTACATGATCCCTAAAAACGCACGAGTAACACTAAAACACATAAACAAAAATACCGCTAATTGTGCAATTGATACCACTAATCAATACTGCAGACTTCTCATTCATTCTGACTTTCTTGTTCAATGCCGATCTTGGTGAGAAGAGGCTTTAATGAAAGCTATATTAACGTTTCACTTCTCAATGTTTTGTTTAAATTTAAGCCACTTTTACCCCAATAGTATTTTCTCTAATATTTAACAGATTATTGGTTGATTCCGTTATACATAACATATACATAATTGTGTATATAATGTAATTGTTGTTAATTTTCAGTCAAACCAAACATGAACTGCGTCATATCCACCTTCACATCGGTAGTGCGCTCTATACAACTTTTTTCTTTGTTTTGGTTTATTCGCTCAGGTTATATGATTAATCATTATTCTCTATTCCAGAGTCACACGGCTGTAACTAGCTCATCTAACAATAACAGTAATAAATTCTGCATCAAACAATCGCTAAATTGACTTACTGCGTCTTCTAAACTGTACTATAGGAATATATTTTGTCGGGTAACGTAGTGTTTATTGACTTAATGTTTTAAACTGTATTGTAAGAATACATTTTTTAAGTGTTTATTGACTTACTACAAGTGTTTGTCAAATAAATTAGTCAAACAAAAAGGATGAAAACTTTATTGATGTATCTTGACCAGTTCGTAGCAGTTCATAATAAAAGGCCATATGTGCACCTCTCGGACACCTTTGGGCCTCAAGAGTTGACTCAGCGCAGACAGCTCCTTAACCCCTGGAAACTTGTGACCCACCCTTAGAGAAATACTGCATAAAGGTTTTAAATTCGTAATATGAGAACATTTTTTTTACTGTATAGCGCACTGTTTATTGTCTTATCACAGCTATGAAACTGTAATATGAGATGGAAATATAGTTCACTGTATAAATCAATATTTATTGGAAAAAAAAGTGAAGGATAATAAAACAGGATATCACTTTTTATGACATATTAGGAATTATGCTTCTCATAAAACTTTAAAATATATACTGATTAATAATGCTTTGGATTGTGCCATTATCATTTTAAACACTTTCTGTACTATTTATGCATTAAACTGACTGTTGGTTACAGTTACATACAAAATGTAAAATAAAATTTAAAATGTATCTACCAATTAATACAACTAATAACAGCTGAGAATTTCTCTGTATTGTGATAGGAAAAAGCAACATTACTTAAATCGGTGCACTGTATTGGCCCTCAATGGTAATGAACGATGTGAGAAACGTCAGTAATATACCAGTTAAAATGGTGTATTTCGAGGGCTCACAGCGGTGTTACGTTTCGGTAATGCAAGAGTCAAGAACGTCAGTTTTGGAATTATAGCTTATATTTAAATAAACAAACAGTTTTCACACGTGCACTGAAAATGTTGTCTCCTGCAGCCGGTGAACTACTAAACAATTTAGAACGAGTCTTGTAAAATTATTACGACAAGCTCACGAAATAGCACAAGGAAACAGTGTTCTTATAGCTGTGTCACTTCTAGAACTTGACCTGATCGTTGACCTTTAGTCCATCCACACGCGTGACGTTCCTAAGACTTAACATGGACTACAAGACAACATCTTATTGTTAGAAATAATCGAAAAATCCCTAAGAATTAAACAACTACAACGTCCTCGCATTTCGAAAATAAGTTTGTTGTGAGGTTCTGAAAGTTCGTGTAACAGTTTCAAAGAAAGTCTCCTAAATGAAGAATTTTCGAATGAAAAACTGAATAAACAAGAAGAGGAAACATATAATACACGTGATGAAACGCGTACATAAATACGTAATATGTGTACTTATCACTAACGTAAAAACACTTCACACATTTATTGGTGTCAACTTACTACGTCAGGGGTTTTGTTTCCATAGGACAGAAGAGGAACCTCTCAGCCCCTACACCCATCTTGAATTTGTTTCTGATTTTAAGAATTTATTTCTAGATGTTAACTTATGATGTGAAAAGGTTAAGTGCTATTTCAGACATACTTGTCACATAATACTTGGGAATCAGACCACGTTCATATGTATGTTGCAACTTCGGCACTCGAATGCCCCGTCCCATGTCAATCACAAAATAAAATTCTCACTCTAATCAGAAAAAAGAAAACAACAAAAACCAGAAATAAAGAAAACTCCTGTCGTATGACGCAAAAAACAATAATACACATAATGTTACACACTCGTCGCGAGAAGTAAAAATACATTACATATAAACTGGTGATGCATAGTTACTGCATGCAGTAGAACCACGTCACACAAACTGGTGCACGTTTATCACATGAAATAAAAATACGTTAAAAACAAACTATTTCATACTTATCACACAGTAAAAATACATTACACATAAACTAGTGCAAAACTGTCACGTAAAGATAGACATAATGTAAATAAACTAGGTGTTTACTCTTTACTACGAAAACCGTACTAAGCATGAACATAACAAGAGACCAAGAAGGACCTTTCGCTGTTCAAAAATAATTAAAAAAACATTTTTTTTTTCTTTCAGTATTACAGTTGCTCTAACAACTTTGGCATGACCTAGTGGTCAGTACTTTGTAATCGAAAGGTTTCGGGTTCGAATCTGACCAATGCCTATAACCATTGTGTTATTGAGCAAGACATTGTCTCGAAAATTTGCTTCAGATAACACAGATGTAAAATGGGTGCCAGCTACAGCTTGAGGTTAATCTGTGATGGTCTGGATCCCCATCCTGGGGAAATGTGGAAACACTCTTTACCCACTTGTGAACATTATCCACGTGCCTTTAGAACAAGGAAATGATGTAATATAACTCAAGCAGCAAAGGCTCCTAAATAATACATGATATTTTGAACTTTAATGGCAGGTCAAGTGCGTTTTACACCTCTTCCTCCTAACTGGACCGGCCTGGAATGGCCAGGTGGTTAAGGCACTCGACTCGTAATCTGAGAGTCGCGTGATCGAATCCCTGTCACACCAAATTCTCGCCCTTTCATCCGTGGAGGCGTTATAATGTGACGGCAATTCCACTATTCGTTGGTAAAAGAGTAACCCAAAAGTTGGCAGTGAGTGGTGATTAGCTGTCTTATACTGCGAAATTAGGGACGGCTAGCGCAAATAGTCCTTGTGTAGCTTTGCGCGAAATTTAAACCAAACCTAACCTAACCGAACAGTTATTTATTGAGCCGTTACGCGATTCATGCGTTCTTACAATTACAGCAGTTTTCCGTATTTTGCAGAAAAGACGTAGCTTGACTACAACAAGATGTCTAACACGTTATCTACATTGGGTTTTTGTGTATGCTGGATCAGTAGTTATAGGCTTGTGATCTACAGGTGTGTTAGGCGCTCATTAGACATCTTCCTTCTCGTTATTTGTTTTTCACTGGTCTATTGCTAATATCCATTTGCTTTGATGCATAACTCAAGGATATTAATACATCGACGACTGATTGCAAATATTTTAATTTATTATATCCTTTTCAAGCCATTTCCATTCTTGGGGTAAAGATAACTTTTACTTTTTTCACTACACTGCATTTACATACGATTTCACATACAGTCAGTCCTGTTCCACATGGTGCAGGTATACACATACATACACACATAATCATACTTTGACATAAATATTTTTATAAAACACCACTATGTCTAGAGAAGGTTTATCACGTATGATGTAGCTCTAGGTTGCTCATTAGTTCGTTGTTGTCCATGTTTGTTTGTTTTGTTATATCACTGAAGCGAATTATTTGGGAGTCTGTCAGATGTGAATAGTGTATTCGAATATTTGTACAGAATTATTTGTTGATCATGGAACTCTGAGCTTTTGTAAGTATGTACTTTTCTCTGTGTGTTGTCGTTTTTGTTTTGTAATCTGTTGTGTGTGTTTTAATACATTCATACAAGCTATGCAAGTGTATTCTATAATTGGTCTTGTATAGGTTTTGTATATTTTTAGCATGTTCTTGGGCAAGGATCCTTGGTTATTTCCCGTCAAACTCCTAAAATAGCATGCTCTTTGCCATATTGTAGAGTTAATATTACTTACGTGCTACCATCACATTAATTTAGAATAGACAACAATTACTAAGCATTTTCTGATGTTGCTACCAAGAGAGAGAGTCCCATCCAGATAAATCCATGGTTTTATTCTCTGTGTTTTGATTGTACTGTTGAACAGTACTACTTGTGTATATGTGTTTGGTTTGATTCTCCATTTGTTACAGAACCTTTTTATTTAATTTAGTAATGGTTGTATAAGTTGCTGTTATGCTTCGGCACCACTTTCCGATAGCAACATCATCTGTGAACGGTTAGCAGAAAGTGAAATTTGGATCTTTTAGAAACATGGCGCTTACACACATGATACACAATGTAGGGCTAACTACACCTCTTTGTGGGACACCTACCTTGGGGGTGAAGTTTTCTGAGTATATATTTTTTCAACATAGACATTGACGCCCCCCTCAGAAAGTTAGGGAAAAAGCGAATTATTTCTCTCAGAAGTACTCTGATGCTCCCACCCCCCAGAAATTTAGGAAACCAATTAATTATTTCTCTCTGAAGCCCCATTTTAGACATTTGAAATTTAAGGCCGTTTTGCCATATTCTATCGAATGCTTTTTCAACATCGATGAAACATTAAACAGTGTAGTGTTTCTTAATGACACTACTGATTACCTATTCTGTAAGTTTATTTAAGTGATCCGTTGTCTGTCTAGGTTTATAAAATCCGTTTTGAATTTGAGATGATGTCTGAGATACGTCAGTAGTCTACTACTTATACATTTTTTCCTAATAATTTTTCTAAAAACTGGTTAAGCTTACGGTTCTGTAGTTTTCAGAGTGTTTTGCTGGTTCACCATCATTCGGGTAAAAAAAAACAACATCAGCGCGTTACCAAGCGACTGGTGTGCGGTCTGGTATCACAAAAAAAGTTCAAAAAATGCTATCATATGTTCACACGATCACAAAAGCCCTTTTAGGAGGAGAATACTTTGGATTCTGTCTTGTTCCAATGCTTATTTTTCATTAGTTTTATGTTGCTTTGTACTTTTGAAATTGTGATGTATTTAATTAATTGTATTATCGTATTCATCTTGCTCACTTCTTTCGCTGTACGAGATTTTAGTGGTGAAGTCAGATGTATATAAATGTTGATTTATTTTTATACATTGTTTTTACGGTATTCAGAAAAATGGTTATTCATATTAGTTTCGTTCAGTTTTTAATGTTTATTGATGCTATTTTCTGTTTGTTGCAGTATACCAGTTTGCTGCTGTTTTAGTGTTGGATAGGTATGGGTATTTGTTTTGTTTCACTTCGTGAACCTTTCCAAATGTGTCCAGAAATCCTTATGATTGATTTTTTTTTAGTTAAGACGTGTACCGTAATTGTCCCAGTTTTGTGATTTTAATACTTTTCTGTCATTTCTTATTTGATTTCTGGGCATAGTTATTATTGTTTTAATTTACTAGTTTCTTGTTGGCTGATCCTAGATCTTACCTCCGAAAGCTGGGGTTACGAGTCCAAGGAAGCAAAAAGGGTGTACCTGCTCTTTGGTGCATTCTAGGCCAGTTAGGGTTACTATATCTCCATAGTATATTTTCTGTTATTATAATTAGTAAACATTGGACTTTTCTCACGTTACTTAATGTTCCAGGAACCAAAATTACAGACCAGTAAAAATATGCAAGCTGGTAATTTTATGTAATATTTTGAGAGGTATTACTTACAAGTGTTTGCAATTGCAATAGTTTGGCCAGATATGCACAATTTGGTATTTAATGAAATACTGAGGCAATACTCGTACAAACAAGTTTCCACAGAGGAAAATTACTACACCAATTGTTAACAGACTGACTTTTTTAAAATGCATATTCCTGGAAAGGAAATGTCGGAAAAATTATATAGGTGTTTCTTAATTAACTGTGTATGAAATTCCCCTGAAATTGTAACATTTAATGTTTTCGTTTGTAACAAAAAGTCTTTCGTTGTTGTTGCGTACCTGCACCCCCCCCCCAACTTCCATTGGTTCACTTCTCTGCTCAATTGAGGCTTCATCTGAACGGCTTCACAAATAAAACTAATACCCGAGGATAAAATGTCCATTAGATGTATTTATAAACAAATGTGCGAAAAGTAGAAAACATTAAGGCAAATGATGAAAGATTTAAAGCCCATTCTATGCTGAACCTTTTCGACCGTCCGCCATTACACTTTAAGTTGTTCGTATATTTTCCGCCGCAAAAGACGTTCTACGATAAGTCGACTGTCTATCAACAGGACAAAGACAGCCTCAAATATCGATTTCGATTTACTATAATATCAAAGCTTGTTGAGGTAACAATGCACGTTAATGTTAACAATTTACAATACTTTAATAACACGAACAACGCTATGTGTTTGTGTTTTTTAATTAATGTTTATATCATGACAAAAATCTGACTGACGTTGTACAGGTCCTAAACTCTATAGATATACACCACGTCAATGTTTCTCAAACTTTAACAATCTGTGTACCACTTTTGAGACTTCAGCCTCAACAGTGTACTACCGGGGGCGGAGTTTGTCAGCAATATCTGACTGCTGTACGAGAAAGGAGCACAGTCACATAATAATATTATAATGTACATAAAGAAAAATGCACAAAAGCTTATGTGTATTTTATTAATACTATCCATTAAATGTAAAGCAATAATTATTACACTTAAATTTGCACATGTACCTGGAAATACAAATGATGATTGCCCATTGTGATGGGCGGATTAGATGAGTTTGTTTTGAATTTCGTGGAATGCTACACGAGTGCTATTTGTGCTAGCCGTCCATAATTTAGCAGTGTAAGACTAGAAGAAAGGCAACTAATCATCACCACCCACCACCAACTCTTGGGCTACTCTTTTACCAACGAATAGTGGGATTGATCGTCACATTATTACGCCCCACGACTGAAAGGGCGAGCATGTTTTGTAAGACGGTGATTCGAACCCGCGATCCTCAGATTACGAGTCGAGTGCCTTGACCACCTGGCCATGCCAGACCTGTGATGGGTGGAATTAGCTGTGACCAGACAGGGATATCGGGCTCGATGTTGGTGAGCTTAAGACACAGATGCGGCCCCACGTCAATAAGACCAATTATGGGCTCAGAAGCAAAACATTTTAAAGCGGGTATCCCCATTCATTTTCCACCCCTGCAGCGTATCACCGGTGGTACATGTACCACACTTTGATAAATAATGCGCTCCGCAATAAACGACAATTTTAAATTTGAAAAGCCACTTACCGAACAAGAGAAACTTCACACTTGTACTAACAAAAGTTTAAAGATTTTCAAGTTTTAATGTCGTATCAGTAGTTAAAAAGAACCATTTGGCAGTAAAGTGTTGTGTGTACGTAAAAAATGGTTTAAATTCTGTAGACCAAGAGACTGTTCTGTAAACTGTTTTGAAAGCGTTTAGGATTAAAGATGTTAACATAGGAAAATAGGTTTTCCACCACAGCATCCTGTTTTCCTTAGAGCTGGTATATGGTACTCATTCAAAATATTTCTTTAAAAACAAATTATTGGAAAAGTTTATAAAACCAATTTGTAACATAGAAATAACAGAGAGCCAAGACGACTTTTAAGTTGTCCTTGTACACTTACCATAGGGAAAATGAAAAATTTAAACCCGACCTTTATCGTTAAAGTAATTATCTATTATCCTCTTAAGCTCCTGTAAAACGATGGCCTCAACCATTGAGGGCGATAACTTATAAGTCCATCATCCTATTAGAAAAATAAAATGGTCTTAACTGAAAACTAGTTTAATTATCCTTTCCAAATATTAAACTTATGTTCTCTCTTTATGGTTATTTTCAAAACACAGAACAAAAAAATCGAAGGTCTTTAATCTTTGACCCCACTCAGGTAATCTTGGGAACTTTCTCAATATAAGAAAAAATAGAGCAAGAGAGATCTTAATCAATCCATGCAAGATAAACTTTTGTCCGCAAAATCATCCTTGTAGATTTCTTTTACATATTTTTTTTAGAAAGCAAAACTGTAAACAATATTCTAAATAAGGCCCAGCTAGTGATTTATACAGAAACATAATTACTACCTCTTTGGACTTATAATCTATGTATATAAATATACCATAAATTTCTATTAGTTTTACTATTAACAACAAAGCACTACAAATAATAAAGAATACAGCCACAGTAACAGTTGTATTTGCAATAGTTCAACGTTTCGAAACTATACGTATTCCCTTATCAGCAATATACACTGCTGGCCAAAATCTTTAGGCTAATGAACATGAAGAAAAAAGATGCATTTTGCGTTGTTAGACTCAACCACTTATTTGCGTAGAGCTTCGAAAGATGAAAATAAAAAAGGGAAAATAAAATTAAAAAACCTTTTAGCATTTAACAGGGAAAATGTGAACACTATGAAATTAGTCTAAATACTAGCTGGTCAAAAGTTTAATACCATACCAAAAAGAAGTCCTAAACAGGGTAGGAAATGCCTAACAAGAGGTCTCAGTTTAAGACCATACTGAAAAGAAGCGTTAATCAGTAAACACGCAAGTCATTTGCGTTCAAGTTTTAGCGTTGTCAACATCTCCCACTGACATCTCCTGTGTTACACTGAGTAAAAACATGGCAATGGCTAAAAGTTGACAGCGTTTGAAGGTGGCAGAATTGTCGAGCTGCAAAAGCAAGGTCTCTCTCAATGTGCCATCGCTGGTGAGATTGGGCGTAGTAAAACTGCTCTTGTAAATTTCGTAAAAGACCCTGAGGGATACGGAACGAGAATTTTAAGTGGGCGATCCAAAAATATTTCGCTGGCGTTGAGCAGGAGGATTCGATGGGTTGTCTGGCAAGGCACCAGCCGATCGTCGAATCAGAATAAGACCCTTACGGACGCAGAATGCAGCTCAAGAATAATAAGACGGCATCTACGAGAAAAAGGCTTTAAAAACCATAAAGGTCTTCAAAGGCCACGCCTCCTTCCACACCACGAAACAGTTCGGTTAAACTTTGCTGAGAAGCACCAAACATGGGACGTAGAAAAGTGGAAGAAGGTTTTGTTCTCTGATGAGAAAAATTTAACCTGGATGATCCAGATGGCTTCAAGCGTTACGGGCACGATAAGGATATCCCACCGGAGACATTTTTTTACACGACAGAGTGGAGGAGGTTCCATCATAATCTGGGGGTGTTTTCTCCTTCAATGAAACAATGGATCTTTAGGTTATATAGGGGCGTCAAACAGCAGCTGGTTACATTGGCATGTTGGAGAGAACATCCTTATTGACTGAAAACCCTCGCTTGTGTGGAAATGACTGGATCTTTCAGCAGGAAAACGCTGCAATTCACAATGCCCGCAGGACAAAGGACTTTTTCATGGCAAATAACGTGATTCTTTTGGACCATTCAGCGTCTTTACCCGAACTGAACTCCAATGAAAATGTTTGGAGATGGATGGCAAGGGAAGTCTATAGAAATAGGCGTCAATTCCAAACAGTGCATGATCTTCGTGAAGCCATTTTCACCCCGTGGAATAACCTTCCAGCCAGCCTTCTGTAAACGCTTATATCGGCCATGCCAAAGCGAATGTTTGAAGTTATTCGCAATGACGGCCGTGCAATTCACTGCTGAGACCTCTTGTTGGGCATTTCCTACCCTGTTTAGGACTTCCTTTTGTTATGGTCTTAAACTTTTGACCAGCTTGTATTTAGGCTAATTTCATAGTGTTCACATTTTCCCTATTAAATGCTAAAAAAGTTTTTTATTTTTATTTTTCCTTTCCTTATTTTCATCTTTCAAAGCTCTACTCAAATAAGTGGTTGAGTCTAACAACGCAAAATGCATATTTTTTCTTTATGTTCATTGGCCTTAAGATTTTGGCCAGCAGTGTATAAGAATGATCAAAACAAAATACTTCAATACAGTGTAGTAACATCAAAATATAATAAACCTGTGTTAGGAAAGTGAAATGTTAAACATTCTGTTTGAATAAAACACGGAAAAAAGAGCTACTATTTCTGTTAAAGTTTGAGTTTTCATTCGTAAAACGTAAACTTTACTTTATCAGACCTTCCCAATTATCACAACAGTAAGTTAGAAATGCAAGTTCTTCTAAAGGAATGGGGAGAGGATGAGAGGTGCCGCTACGTGCTTAAAACATTTGGGACACGAATTCATAATCGTAGAATGTAGAATGTTTCGGCGTTTCAGTATGGCATCGATAACGGTTTTCTATTCTGATTTTTCAGGATGCCAACTGGGGATTCAGGACACAGATCCCACGTGTTAGCGCCTAGCGACGCCTTTGGGGCGATGATGTTTCTCTGTGATAATGTATAGAAGAATTAAGCGGGGCTTGAAGTTTCAAGACCAATTGTGTATAATTCCGAAACGTTCAACTAGTAAAGACGTTGCTTCGATGGCTTGTGTGACATAAGCAGTGCTATGCACTGTTTTAATACGTTTTGATCCATCCCTATATCCTGTTCTTTAATCACGCTACTGAATTGACTCCCATTAATATTAAACGTTCACTAAAATTATGCTAACATCGTATTACCTTGTACTTACTATAACTAAAGGTCCAAGTTATTATGTAATACCTCAACATCCTCAATACAGCTGGAAACACCCACGACATGAATGTCATCAGTAAACTTTACTAAATATGTCTACATTAGTATACACATGGATCTAGTTTGACTTGAATTTCATTACTGACAATCTTTTAACTTTTTCTGTCCAACCACTCACTAAATCCGATTAACTGGTCTTTCTCCAATTTCATTTTAGAATCTCACCAACATTCCCCAAATAATTATGTAACAAAGGTAAATTGACGGCTTTTGTATTCACGTTAAAACTGCAAAAATAATAACAACGATTAAAACAAAGCTAACAATGAGTTGTCTGCGTTGCATCTGCCACGAAGATAGAACTCATAATTTTAGCGTCATAAGACCTGAAGCTTATCCCTGAGTTACTATAAGAAGGGAGAAAATATTTAATTAATTATAACAAATTCAGTAGAAAGTCTCATTCGAAAATTAGTTAGAATTAAGGGAAATTACACTTAACACGAATATATATATATTTTTTATACATATATAGAATGTCTGTATAATGGTAACAAGAATGGAAAGACACTTACACACTGCAACATCCACCCTGTAATTATTACGACTTTTCTGGTTAACAACTTAAAATATATACAAAATATATACTTTCAGAGTTACAAGTCTAATTGTCAAGGTCCTCTTTCTAGGTTTCGAGTTGAAAATTTCTAACAGTATAGCCTTAACCTGCGAGTTATATTCAACAAAATTTAATAAAATAGTCCTTGGGGAACATTTAACTTTGTACAAAATATGATCAAAGAAGATGAAATATTTCTGAACTGCACTGTTCTCACACACAAGGGAGTTAAACTATAGTATTCCTGCTGCTGTAAAAATGATTGCAGTTCACAATAATATAAAGTAACGCAAGTGAAAGAAAACTAATATGTAAATATTATTAAGACTTAAAACCCGAATTTATATGCAAACTAATCTACTTCATTAAGAAAAAGGCCATAAAATATGATTATTTCGTAACGTAAACAAAATGATATTGATACTTTCAATATGATACACCATAAAATACAAAACACATACATACCATGAAGAATGGTAAGAAAACCATAAAGACTGACACGAAGTGTTTTTTGTTTGTTTTTTGAACAGGACGCAATATTTGTTAAAATATATATGGCGTTTGTTCTGGTTATTATTTACTCGGGGGGGGGGTGATAAATTAATTACGTGACAGGACCAGCCCGCTTTTAGTCACCGAAAGTAAAATTAGCAAGAATTACATAGTATATCTCACAGAAACTCATCATGTTACTTCTCACACAGCTTGAACAACCTCTTCAATAACAAAATATTTCCTTTCACACTCGATTACTGAATTCTCGACACATTTGTTGAGTACTAGTTATTATACAAAGTAACTGAAGCAGAACAAATAATGCAATTAATACTCCGTAAATAGCAACAAACCAGAAATATACGTTGCCAGCAATGTATTCTCCGTGGACAGTGACAAATTATGTTCACGTTACCAGTAAAGCATACTCTGAACTGTGACAAACCAAATACACGCGTTGCTACTTTAAGTTACTCTGTGAACACTAACAAACTATATATTTAAAATATCAGTTTCCTCTCCTCAAGTTTATGTTTCATAAATACTTTGTTTTTCGGTCCATAATTTTCATGGAACGATATCATCTTTGGCTATTACGCACTTCCCAATAACACATACAAAAATATAACATCGTTAACATTCAAAATATATCTTTATCTATAAAGTATAGCACATTAACATTTCAATAGCAAAATTATGTTGTGAACTAAGACCGAGTTAAGCCAGTAATTTATGTAAACGTGCACCTACTGGTATATCACATATACTGAAACATACTGTCACAACAGACAGACATATTGTCATCCAACTCATACCCTGATGATTGTTTTAGACTCTGAAAGCTAGATAAAATTATGTTTATGATTGTCTTGCAGTTTTAATTATTTTTTTTTATCACATTCATAATATTCTATAACGTTTACGGGTTGTAAAAATTTGACGGAAAGTGGTGGGCTGGTAGTTTCTAGCTTGGTACTCACATAAAGAGTAAAAATATTTTTTTCATTTTCAAGGTTTTAACAGGAGTCATTTACCCCTTTCAAGATGACGTATCGAATTTCTAGCGCTACAGCAGATCGAAACGTTCCTCAGTTCTGAACAGGAGGTACAAGTTTGTTAAAATATTTCCAGATGATTTATAATCTTATAACAGAACATATTTTTAAACAATTTCGCCCGATTTGTTCTGTTTTGACTTATTCCTTCGGGCGGTAATTGTATAATGAATAAAAATATTTACTTTACACGTTACTGCGTAGTCGTGGTAACAAGTAGTTTCGAAACAACAGAAACGGTATACGGCCTTAACGATTGGTTTTATCAGCTTCCTGTGGAAATTAAATCCTGCTCCCGTATCCGCTACCTTAATAATAAAGATTTGGTTTGATTAAAATACACTTAACAATACTTTTGAATGTCTTTTTTTTTTTACACCCAGGTTCATTAAATGTATATTATATACCAGTTTTCAGTGATGTAAATGTAAGTAACGTTAGCAGTTTCCACGTGTGAATTCATTCCGGGAACACCATATTCTAATTGTTATATCAACAGTTGCCAACACCAGAATTCCCCTGGAAACTAAGCATACTCTTAGTGACATTTTATTTTGTTAATCACAAGACATTAATGTAGCAAGTAACTAAAGGATTGAAATTTTAGAAAATCTTATACCGGTACAAAACCACAATTTTTGTTAGAATTCGAGTTCCTCAAGGAAAATAAATAAGTAGTGATTTTGGGTTGTTTATTTTTTTAAGAACCAATAAAAATAACTTATTAGCGCTCGACATAAAACTACAATAACGGAATGAAAAGAAACTTGCCACTGGTTTTCGTATACTTGGACACTTGATCAAATATCATTTTTGTCAAAAGTTTTCTTAAACAGGGATACATCACAAGATAAAAAGTGATTAACTGAATGATGTATGGTGAAAGTTTGACCTCTATTCTACTTGCATCATTTATTTAAGCACAATAAAAAATTACGAAATCAGATCCAAACCATGATCACAAATGTTACATTAAAGACTGATATATCTTCATGTACATTTTTTTTTTTGGTACAGATAGCTGTTAACGTTACCCATATACGTCTTTCATGAACTGTGTGTGTGTTCCCCGTTCATTTTTTTTAATTAGGTCTAATCTTGTTGGTAATGGTTCGCAGGGAGACATCTCTTTCCTTGTTATCCCACACTCGCTAGTTCACTCCCACCAGACGACCAAATGTCGCTTCCTACCACCCCCCACCCATACTTCACTAAAAGCATAAAATAAACCAGACATAACGAGCACATCCCCAAGTCCACGGGGGGCCTAAAAATAATAAGTCGTTAATAAATCCGAAACGTTACATACAACGCAAAACGTTCGTCTGTTGCTACGTTCTGGCTCTTGTGTATTTATCATCAACCTTTCTTTGAACGAATGCAAGAATTTCAAACCCGAATAAAAAACAAAACAAATAATCAATGAGACAGTTTTAAGAAGAATTTCCTGCTAAAAATTGGCAGTCAATGCTTGTTTAACTATCCTCTAGGTATTTTTTTACTCAATTTCATGTTTACATTTCAGGAAGAAAATATTTTTTGATGTAAACACATTCTCCAGTTGCGATACAATAATATTACCTTTACTTGCTATTACTGGTACTTATAAACCCAAAGTTTAATATAAATCACCAAACAATTATGAATGGCGTACTTACAGCAATATAATTTTATTTACTTGCTTGTCTATTATTATCAAAATCTGTAAACAACAGCAAACTTCGTTAAGAATAAAAAGAAGTACAACTCAATACACGTAATACAATTCTGACGCAAAAAGTTATAAACATGGATTTGCTATAAACTTAACAAAATAGCATGCATGCAAATATATCTGTACCAAGGTATACATTACTATGTTTCTGTTCTATCTCACCTTCTAAATCTGAATCACAACCATCTGACGAGACTTTAGAAGAAAACATTGACGATTCTGAACACGAATCAGACTGAGAACATGCACCCCCGTCCTCCATGAGAGCTGACCAGAGGGCAGGGGGGAGGTTAGCCCAGAGAGGTGGTACGTGGCGAGAAGTAGGGGGTTTAGTCATTTGCCAAGACATAGTGTATAAATAATCACCTGTTATTTTGGCATACTAAAAACCAAGAAGTGTTGTCCATTGTCACAAATCATCAGCCACAAGCACGTTCGATAACTAGATAGGTTCTGTCTGATTTTTTATTATGTAAAGTGTATTCTCAACACACGAAGTCTTCCATTCAGTCAGTTATTTTGTCTTCAGAACTCCTAGGTTCAATATTAATTGATACAAACAGTTGCTTCTCAAACATGTGGTACCTCCTTGTTCTAGGAATTTCTAGTGGCATCAATATAACATCAGTAAACCACGTGGTCTTCATATCCGGTCTTAGCAGAAAGTTGATAAAAACGAATGTTTGTTCGCTGCCTTTGATCCAGATAATCCATAACCCTTACAATACACGTACCCTTTACTTACAAAGAGTTTCCGTTGATTAACATGCAAACCGATTATACAACAAAGACCGAAAACTGATGCAAACTGACAAAAATCCATAACCTTCCAATATGATAATAGACAACTCATCGTTACTAACGGACTGGTCCAAGACAGTTGAACCATATTCAGGGTTCAACCATTCTGAAAGAGGGAGATTTAGAAGTACGTGCTAGTTGCAAAATCGATCGTCCTTGTGGGTACGTGAAATACATCTTTAGGAGCAACAAAACTTGGAATGCATCGTACACGCTTCTTATAATTGATATATATATATATATATTATCGAACGTCTTGGATTAAAAGCACAAAATGCCCAAGCTTTAAGTTTTCTAAATGCTGTAGAAACGTAATATATGAAGTTAGAGCTTACTTGTTGTTAGAGGGCAGCACTTACTTAAACCTGTGACTCATGCGATTGACAATTTCTAGAGAGAAATGTGTATATATAATTAAAAACCTACAAAGTTTTCAATGAAAGTTCACAAACCTTGATATACAATTTTTTAGCATATAACAAAATGGAAAAAATTGACATAATTATTACAAAAGCAGAAAAACTAACTTATAATAATTAAATCAAACATTTTCACGAAAATAAAAAAAACACGTTTTTTTTAACATAAACTATCTTAACTTCGTATTCAAATATGCATTACTCTATCTTTTATTATTAATAAAACTGACGCCTACATTCATGGATGACTACATACTAACAAAATAACTGGGCACTATACAAACTGAGGGGAGGAAGGTATATTCACAACAGTTTTTTCCTCTGTTATACTAAGCAGTCTGTCTTCTCTTTTTACGTCCTATGAAATTAAATGTTCGTTTATATAAAGTTTATTTGAAAATATTCAATATGCATGTTGAGATGACAACGGGTCGACGAATTTAAAACTAGTCATGTGCTCATGCGTGGCTTTTTTTTTCAACACGTGTCTAAAATATTTACGTCCTCAAGTGAAATACTGCGACAAATTCTCATGAACTTGGGTGTAACTGCTCTTTCACAAACAAAAAGTGGACTAAAGAGGTCACGCGAAAGTCTAGAAACCTCCATCCATTTAAACGTTATGCTTTTCTGTTATATTACATCTAAATTTTATTTTAGACCTTGGTGTTTCGTTCCTGCTTCTCAAACTATCTTCCAAAACCTGTCGAGGTATCATTCTGTACCAAACTGATAAAACCTAAATGTTTCAATCTTGCAATATCCTTCTTATCAAACCACACTACACACTGATAAAACTTGAATGTTTCAATCTTGCAACATTCTTGTTATCAAACCACACTACACACTGATAAAGCCTGAATGTTTCTAGTCTTGCAACATCCTTCTTATCAAACCACACTACACACTGATAAAACCTAAATGTTTCCATCTTGCAATATCCTTCTTATCAAACCACACTACACACTGATAAAACTTGAATGTTTCAATCTTGCGACATTATTCTTATCAAACCACACTACACACTGATAAAGCCTGAATGTTTCCAGTCTAGCAACATCCTTCTTATCAAACCACACTACACACTGATAAAACTTGAATGTTTCAATCTTGCAACATCCTTCTTATCAAACCACACTACACACTGATAAAACCTAAATGTTTCAATCTTGCAATATCCTTCTTATCAAACCACACTACACACTGATAAAACTTGAATGTTTCAATCTTGCAACATTCTTCTTATCAAACCACACTACACACTGATAAAGCCTGAATGTTTCCAGTCTTGCAACATTCTTCTCATCAAACCACAGTACACACTGATAAAACCTGAATGTTTCCAGTCTTGCAACATCCTTCTTATCAAACCACACTACACACTGATAAAACCTAAATGTTTCAATCTTGCAATATCCTTCTTATCAAACCACACTACACACTGATAAAACTTGAATGTTTCAATCTTGCAACATTCTTCTTATCAAACCACACTACACACTGATAAAGCCTGAATGTTTCCAGTCTTGCAACATCCTTCTTATCAAACCACAGTACACACTGATAAAACTTGAGTGTTTCAATCTTGCAACATTCTTCTTATCAAACCACACTACACACTGATAAAACTTGAATGTCTCAATCTTGCAACATTCTTCTTATCAAACCACACTACACACTGATAAAACTTGAATGTTTCAATCTTCCAACATTCTTATTATTAAGCCACATTGTACACTGATAAAACCCCAATACTTCTGTCTCTCAGCATTCTCCTTATCATTTCACACTAAACTCAGATAAAACCTCAGTGTTTCACTATACCTGCATTCATCTTATCACATTAACCACAGATAAAACCTCAACGTTTCTGTTCCATTAGTTCTCCTTACCATTTCACACTTAACATTAATAAAATATCAGTGTTTCAATGTCCCAGTATTCTCTGATTCACACACACGAAACGTAACACTGCAACACAATGACATTTTAAATTAATAGTAACTAACCAGTCACTGATTATTATGGGCAAGATGAGATATTCCAACACGTGCAGATTCTTCCAAGTTTGGTAATGCATTGACATTTATTTCCAGAGGCTCAAATATAGATACACATCATATTCAAGAAAATGAATAATATAAACATTTGGTGACGTTATTTTTTGTAGGTGGAAACTGTTGTGACTAATAGTTTGGCGTTACTGACACTAAAGCACAGCTGGAAAAACAATTTATGTGTACTAAACGTAAATTGTTTATTTCGCCATTCATACAACAACCAATAAAATAGGACTCGTTAAGTTCTAGGAAGGGCTAGGAATGATGTCATTCATAATCAATGCTTCTCCGGATACGATGATGACGAACTAAACATAAACGTATATCAGTCAGCTTGATTCCCGTCGAAACTTCTCTTTGTATGGAGAAAAATAGGAAAGGCATCCTGAAAACTTTACACCCGATATTTAAGAAATAAAATGTAAAACAGCGCCACCTCTGCGTTTTTAGGTACAACGTTGTTTAAAACCGAATGTTACATCACTCGTTTACCATTTCCTCTAGTCGTTTTCGATAACGACAGTGAGGTCAATATTTATAGATAAGCCTAAGTTTCACAGTTATCTTTTGTTTCCAAACTACATGAAACACCTTAAGTAGAGACACAACGAAACAACGAATGAATAAAAGCAAACATGTATTTTGATAATACACTATGATTAAGTACCAAAATAACAATAAACAATGTTACATCAAACAAAAGCAACGCTGGTTTCTAGTTAGTGTGTTTAATTAAGTCATGTTTCAACGTTAATGAAACCGAATGACAAGCAGTCAATTTCATTACTGGTTGTATGAAAGTTGCAACTAGAAAAAGGAAAAATATGTTACATTCTTAAAAACGTAATTACATAATGATCCTCCCAACGGTTTCAACTATAGAATCCAGAAAGAAACACTGAATTTTCTAAAGAACTATTGATAAAACTAAGCAACAAATGGGTTTTGGGTGTTTAGTAAGTAACGATATATCCCACTTTTCAATCAAGTTGGTTTCATCAATACTGTTGGTTATAACCTTTAAAACCTTTTTTCTTCGAACTGCAATTAGCCTTTACATCTGCAAACAAAATTTTGCAGAGCATCTTAGTATCCGCATTTACAACTATAACCTAAATCTTATAAACTGATTGAATCTCGTGAAATATTACTGCGATTACGACCGAAATCCTCGATAGCAACATCATTGCAAAAATGATAAATCAATACACTCTAATCATAATCAATGTTTAGTTTTCTCACGTAGTGTTATGTTGTTATTTTCTTCTTGTCAAGTTGTTTTACAAATGAGTTTCATTAACTTAGAAGTTTGTGTTTTTTTAGTTTTGATCTATAGTATTTAACTATTTTCAATAAATTATTAATAAATACATAAATATGTTGTTTCTGGGTAAACAAAAAAGTGACGTTCAAATATGATAAGCAAGAAGAAAATAATACAAAACAAAAAATTATCCTGTTACAAGAACCTTGGGAAAGGAGTATTTTTATGGGTCAAATTCGGATGTAAAAATTAATATAAATCTATAACAGTGAGACAGTACATCATCAACTTGAATTGACAAATCCACACATGCACTATATGATTTAAAACTAAGAAATGTATTGCCATCCATAAAGTTTAAATACGTAAAAATGGAGGATTAAAAATACTTAATAAATCCCTAAACTGGGATGCATAATACCCAAAACGTCTTGAAACTGGGAGAAGAAAATAAGTAACTCTGTACACAAGTCATTTTTAGCCCATTGACAGTTGATCGGCAGTTGAATGGGAGTGTGCCGTATACAGAGTACGAAAGACTTGTAAAAATTTCCACGTGCGTTTAGAGCAACCACAGTCAATTGGTTAAACAAGTATTTATACGTCAAAAATATGACTCGAGTTTCTTAGTGTTTCCATTTCATTTGCTTGAATTACCAACAAACCAACACACCAATTAGAATACATTCAACTGCTTCATATATTTAATGGTAGCTTTAAAAAAATATAGAAAAATTTAAATCTACAGATGTTTCCTTAATGTTCAACATATCTTTTGTTACCAAGCCTTACCGCTGCGCATGTGTCAAAAGAGCCCCACGAAACACGTGGTAACAAAAAGTACTTCACTGGTTTTTCGCAGATTGAATTTTTTGTCCCCATTTGTTACGAAGAAAACTGCTGCCAGAGAAATGTAAGAATATTCACTACACATCAGAACACACTCACCTTTTGCTGTCGTACAAAAGCTGAATGAATACAATAGGAAAATACGACAAATACGCAAGTTACGTCATGCCGGGTTTTTGACAGCGACTATGACAACAAGCAAATTTCAAATACCTCTGTTCAGAGGAATAATAACTCAACAAGGTGTGAGATTTTGATGTTTACTACTGCTTTGTTCACACTTTGATTTAAACTTGTAAATTTAATAAGCAAATATAACACGTCAGTCCTCCTTGCTTAAACTCAGTCAAGCGTAATTCTGGTTTAGCAACGTTATCACTTGATTAATTACAAAACTGGCCCGGCATGGCCAGGTGGATTAAGGCGTTCGACTCATAATCCGAAGGTCGCGGTTTCGAATCCCCATTGCACCAAACATGCACGCCCTTTCAGCCGTGGGGGCGTTATAAGTTCGGTCAATCCCATTATTCGGTGGTAAAAGAGTAGCCCAAGAGTTGGCGGTGGGTGGTGATGACAAGCTGTCTTCCCTCTAGTCTCACACTGCTAAATTAGGGACGGCTAGCGCAGACAGCCCTTGAGTAGCTTTGCGCGAAATTCAAAAATCCAAACAAGTTACAAAACTGTACAATTGTTACAGTGTTATTGTGGTTGTGTTAATTAAGATGTTACCATGTGGCTTCCTATACCACTGTAAAATGTTTAGAGTTTAATTATTGTTGCATCACCAGCAGCAACTCATGATTTAGATGTTATTTCTACTGGTAATTAATTCATAATCGAGATGTTACTACTACAAGTAACTCGTAACCTACAATACACTACCACAAAGTATTCATTTTCCATATTTGGTATTATCACACACAACTCGTTACCTCCATAAAATTACTGCATACATCTCATTACTCAGATGATATTATTACAATTTACTCATTAATTAAATGATTTTACCACAAGCAACACACACCTAGATGTCATTATCTCAAGCAACTTGATAGGTAGATGGTATAATATATTACCCAGATGGTATTGGCATAAACAATTTATTATCTAGATGGCGTTACTACAAGAATTGATTATCTAGATGATATAATCATATTTTTAATGATGAGAAACCCACTTAATGTAAAAATGTATTCTCAAGACAGCTGGTATGGGTATTAAAACTTTAATTAAAATAAAGTACAGAACAAAGTTTCTACCTTCTTATGTTATCTTCAGGTTAATAAAGAGAGTTTGAAAGAAGGTCGAAATGTTGTTGTGTACTTTCATTAAAGTTTTAATACCCATACGAGCCGTCTTAAGAATACAAATATAATCATATGCAACTCGTTACTTATATGGCATTATCACATTATCTGTGTGACATTACCAAAGACAGTTGAGTATCTAGATGGTATAATGAAAAGAACATGTCAACTATATGGCATTATCACAAGCATCTCATTATCTAAATGGCACTATCATATGTAACACATTATCTATATGATAATACCGTCACTGAAAACCACCTCATAGTTCCATGTATACATTACTGAGTAACACGTTATGATGGGTGGAAAACATCCCACTCACTAGTCGTACACATACACACAAATATGTATATATTATGTTAGTAAGGGTTAGGTGTGTAATTTCTCTTATTCAGATTATTAAAACTTAATTTTACACTGAAAAAATACAAATTCACAAAGGGTACTGTAGCACGAGAATATTGTTTTTCTCATTAATTTGTTGATTTTTAACCCCACTCACATACTGATCATCAATCATTATAGCTAAGTAATAATTAAATCTAGTCTCTTTAGGTTCTACTTTACACTAATTGCTTCACTGTTTGCTATTAAGGAAAAGTCTGAATGTTAGAACTGATTAAGAACGATATTTTAACATTTGGTTGTTTGACTTAATACCAACTAGACAGATTATTCATGTTGGAGAAACAGAGAAATAAAATTAACTCCATTGGTGTATTGAAATAAAAACAAATTGAGAAATTAAAAAAAGCTTCAACACAAAAATGCAAACTCGCTGGACACAACTTAAACCTGACACTGACAAAACACTTCTAAACAAGTATGTGATCAAAAACCTTCACTTTACAAAAAACACACATGAACTTCAATGGGATTTAAGTTTCTGCATCAGTCACCAAAGACACTAGACTCGATTCAAGTGAGGATTACTTCCTCTCCAGGTTTAAAACCTTAGGCTCATTTTTTTGAGACTGTGCCATTGAAATTCCACAAGGTGTTGTTCACATGACTATTTATTGCTTTCCTTCTCAGTACACACTAATTGTTATTATACTAACTCTTAACAAAACATAAACAAAACAATTTATGCATGTTAAGTCATGTATACACTGTGAAAAGTGGCATTTTGAACCAGTACTTATACTTGTAGTCACCATCATTTATCACAGGGAACACTGTGAGCGCATTTGTTTTTGGAGATTGACTTTTAACACATATTATGTATTAAATTTCTAATCATGATAAGTAAACATGTGTAAAGTTGGTGACCGTAATAATGATGAACTCAGAATAACAAACAAGTGGCAACAAATGTCTGATTAACACGAATATTCCAATTTGGACATTATCAACACCTTATGTCCCTCAATCATTCTAGAAGGCATACAAACTTTAGTTTGGAACCTAACATTTTTTTGAAACTAAGATCTAACAAGGCAGTTGGATTATCCTAATCTGTACACGTTGACAGTGCACATAAATGACCTGATAATAAATATGTCACAATTTTCATATGTTGTCAGTAGACTGAACATCTGATCTTCCACAACTTTTATACCTTGTCACTTGACAGAAGGAAACATGAACTGCAATAATACATGTGTTTTCAGTGGACAAATGTGTACCTGACTAACAACAGTTATCACTGGACAGAAGGAAATCTGACCTTTCATCAAAGTTACATGATGTTAGTGAACTGAAGTACAACAATGTGTGATCACCTTCATATGGTGTATGTTGGCATAAATGAGCCTTTCTCAAGAGATTTTGAATCAAAAGAATCATATTTATAAAGGATTGTGCAAAGTGTAGGTAAATCTTCCACCCTAAAGTATAATGTAACTACTATGTGTAAAAGTTCAATACTTTGATCTTTTTTAACTTAAAATCAACAAAGCATAAAAAAATGCCAAGGTCTATATATATATTGCATTAGATGACTAAACCCTTATCAGATGAGTAGAGAAAAAGTGAATGGAAGCAGACTAAAGGTGCTCATTGAACATACATACAGATGTGTAACAAAGTAAATGACATTTACAAATTAAATAAAATAGCACTCGATTTTTCAGAGACAAGACTGCATTGCTTGCAACACAAAACCACAGGAATTTATAATTTCACATCATTTTTGTTGTTTTCATGTTATCTCATTGAATGTCTCTATAAATTAATGGTTGCGACATTAACTTTTACCAGTCT
This sequence comes from Tachypleus tridentatus, assembly GCF_004210375.1. Taxonomy (NCBI): domain Eukaryota; kingdom Metazoa; phylum Arthropoda; class Merostomata; order Xiphosura; family Limulidae; genus Tachypleus; species Tachypleus tridentatus. Next base: position 94,905,482 of record NC_134833.1, read on the forward strand.
TTTGCCACAAAATATTTTTTATATATACTGGCTATACCAACGTTAATCTATATGACACATTCTATGACCACATCTATAATTTGCTGTGTGGTATTATACTGAATAGTATTAATATCTATGTGAAATATAGAACTAAAATATAGTTAGAGAATATTTTTCAGAAAAATCTACGTGGAAAATTTTGTAACATAATCCTAACTAGTTACAAAATTAGATATAGAAAAAAAACAAATTTGTGCAGAATCATGGAATTTTCAGGTAAGACAAATTTCTCTAAAGGGTATGTCAGATAGGTCCATTATATAATGAGAGACATAATATATAAAATATATTATGAAATAATTATGAGTTCTGCTAAAACTTGCTGAAATTATGCAAGAAACAAACAAACTTGAAAACCACTAAATGTTACTCTAAAGAAATGACTAACAACAAAGGTTGCTAAACTAAAAACATATTAATCACTTTGTTCACAACATTATGAATGAAACTGTGCATATACCTGTATAACTAAAAATGTTTGAAAAATTATATATTAAAATAAGAAGGAATGAAATGGAAGACAACATACCACACTTTCCACCAACCTATATTTCAGGCTTATCCTCAAACCAGCATGAATCTTTAACTTTGCATGCAATTAAATTTATACATGTACAGTGTTCAAGCATTGCTGTAACTTTCACCCCTGTGAAACATTTTAAACACAGCACAGATTACACAAATTTTTAACAAAGCAACAGTGCATAATTCTTAAACAAACTTTTACCAAGCACACATGAAAAATATTCTCCAACAAAGACACTCAGACGTTACAACAAAATCCCTCTTCAATAAAATATATTAATAAAATCCTTTAATGTAAAATGTCTATTACAAAAAAGGGAATGCCCTTTATTAATGAGTTCATGAACACAATAATATACATATTATAATAACCATTCAATATTTATCACACAATTGTCAAACCATTTGAAATTACTTAAAACAACAGAAACAAATTTTCACAACAGTTTCAGAAAAAAAAATTATCCTTTAAAAAAATACTGAAGTAACACATTACATAAACCATCTGATATTAAACCCAAAACACAAAATTCACACAAAACATTATACCCATAAAACATCATTTGAGACAGATCACAAACAAGACACAACAAAACACAAAATCCCCTGTAAAATAAAATTATCATTTCAGTATTGCACAGCATTTCCTTAAAATGTACAAAATACATATGATACCAAGCCCTTTGCCAGTGATGATTAATCTATACATAAAACAAAAATAAACTCTCTACACAAAGTCACAGCATTATGTGACTGACAAATTCCATTTCTGTGTATATGAGCAAACATTTTTCTGGTTTTAGTTTTAAATGTATTTTCTTTATTAAAAGGAATACAAGAATCACGTGTACCTATCTGATGGTATGGTATCATTGCTTAACCCAATTAACATTTGGTCCCATAGTGACATCAGTTATATTTAAATAGCAAGTTATTCAGTTACTGTTGGCAACTTGTCCATATGCTCTGTGCAACTTCAGCTTTCTTTATAATTTATGCTCTACTTAGAGGCTCTTTACTGCCCCTTTCTGAATCTACTGTCTCACCTACTAGGAAAACAGCTCTGAATGGTGAATTTCATCCATCACCAACACTTGTTTTCCTCAGCCAATTTCAAGTGGATTTGAAAAAAGCTGGTATTGGATTACTCTGGCTGATAAAGGTCTAGGAGTCCTGTACAGACTGCTTCATGCTTCCCTTACATTGAAATTGATCCTAAAAGGTAACACTTAATCAGCCATTCTGAGTGCACCAAATGTTGGCTGATACTCCTACATCTTCAGCTGCAGAGGGATTAAATTCATTGACTTTTGCAGCACTGGCAAAAGTCCAAAGTTGTGTAAAAGTCATCTCCTAGACTCAAGAATTCTCTTACTTAACTGTTTCTCTTTACTGGATCATTCACTCTTTTGGTCTTGAGTTTTCTACTTGTGTCATATCTTAAAAAAATGTATCTTTAAATTTGATAACAGAAAAGCAGAGATGCCAACTATTTCAAATGACTGAGGGTAATGATTATAGACAGAGCCCTTTATCAGTTGCAGCTACTAGGCCTCACCAATGTCTCTAAGCTGTTTATCATTATATTATTATTATACCCATTATTATTTATTACTGCTATAGATTGCTCATTTATGACTGTGTTATGTGTATTTAATAAATAAATTTAAAAAATTCTTTTGAAATTATGTCTTTTATTTAGTTCAGAGTAACAAACATACTGGTAAAACAATATTGAACATGCACAAACAGTAAGCAGAAAAAGCCTTTGTGTAAGAACTAGTTTATATCATGTTTATGACACTTATTGTAATAGTTTTGCAGATGTTGCAGCCTTTGCTTTCCTGAGAATGTCTCTGGATGGTTGGGAGTTATAACGACATTGTCCATTTGACTGCATACACATCTTGTGTGTTATAATACAGCTCAAAACTGAGGTACTCAAGTTTGGTCTAAACTTGCTTTTGTTTTTAGTCACTAAACTAAATATCCTTTCACTGTCAGCATTAGAATGGAAGATTGTAAAAATTCCATTCATAACCCTACACAGAATGTCATACTTATGGTTGCCATTTCCATCCTTAACTGTAGACAGCTGAACCCAAAACTTGTCAACATTCAACTGAAGAACAGTTTCTGAGAAAGTATCAATTTGATAGTTCAAATATTGCCCTTCCAACTTGTCAATAGTGTCATGCTCATGTGTATTGACAAGGACAAGATACCTGTCTGTGAAAAAGCGTAGAGAAGAGTAATCTTTGCTGACTTTCAGTTTTGGATCAGCAACCTCTGCGTGAATCAGAAGTTCATCATTTAGAGGGAAATGTTTCATCATGTAATTTGAAGCTGCAATATAGTATTTCTTGACACTGGTGTAGAAACTGATCAGATCCAGATCTTTTTCATATTTAACAATGTATTCCTTGACAGCATTTCCAATAGAAGCTGCCTCATCATATTTGTGTAAGGATTCACTGTTGTAGTCAAGTTCAGTGATGTTGCCTTCAAGATATTCTGGCTTGATGTATCTGACAAGTATATTTTTAACTTGTGTAATCAGAGTTCTATGCATAATGTGTATGCAAGGTTATTCTCTTTGCAATATCAAATTGGCTTGCTCAAATAGAGGAATTGCAGACTGAAGAAAAAGACAAAATAACAAGTTCACTTTGTTGTCCAAGAAAACTGTTAACTTAACTAACTTGCTCTGCACACAACTTTTCTTGGTTACTTCCTTGCTAGTTTTTGTTTTCTTCTTTTTTCATTGATTGTCTCTTCTTTAGTTCAAACATATATTGAGTTATATCAAATGTTTCTTTATCTGTCTTTGTAAACTGTTGTCTTGTGTCCCTGTGCGGCTGAGAGAATATCCCGACTGTTAAAGTCTTGCTGCCTGACTGAGTTGCACGTTTAGATCCTTTTGAATCTAGTTTTTCCTTTTCACAGTGAAAATACTTCTTCAATAGCTTCCACATGTCCAATATTCTGTTGAGGCAAAAACCTAAGTGATAGCCATCTTGTGTTAACAACATTGTAGAATTTTTCTTGTTTCTTTGTCATACAATCCTTGAAACTCTTTGAAATGTTGTTTTCTGCTAGTACTTTTGTCCAGAAAATAGAGATATCTATCAATATATCAGAAACTGGACACGGCAGTTCTCTGGAAGCTTTCTGGGCAGCAATATTCATGAGGTGACAGGCACAGCCCATGAAGTAAATGCTAGGCTGTCATCTTGAGATGTGTCCCCTCACATCTTTACCTTTATCAGACATAACTGAGGCATTGTCTGAAGAAAAACTAAGACAGTTTTCCCATGGAATTTTCCTCTTTGTCAGTTCATGATCCAAAAGCTAGAAAATATTCTCTCCCATTGAAGCTTTTTTCCATTTCACCATTGTCAAAAGAGAACAAACAATTTTTCCAAGCAAAGGGTCAAGATATTATACAATCACTGGATACAGTTTTGAGTCATCCATGTCTGTGGATCTATCTGTGGCTAAACTTTAAACACTGTTAGTAAATATGCTTGAAATCATTTTATCACCTTCATAACCCAACATTTGTACAATGGCTGTAGTTTTGGTTCTAGCACAGCCATATTTTTTTGCTATATCAGAGTTTGGGAACATTTTTCTCAATAGATGTCCTGCATGATCGGCTACAGCTAGGGGTAAATTATGAGCAATGACGAATTGCATGAACATCACTTCTACATTTATGGTTTCATATTCTGAATTCTTACTCATAATATCATTATCTGCATCATTTTTGTCTTCATCTCAGCCTTTTGTTGGTGAGATGCCGATTTTGTATGTCTGGAACAATCGTTTATCCTGCCATGCGCCACCCGAAAAATCGATGTGACAAACTGTACAAAACGCACGACTGTCACTGACTTCTGATGCAATGACCAGATATTTTGCACTATACTTTTTTCTAAATTTTTCATTCACAGTTTTAGTCCTTTTAGATTTGCCAGAAACAAGACAATCTGGTGAACGAGGCCTCTTTTTTTCATTTTGTGAACAATCACATTGGTGTTTCTATGCCACTTTAAAAACAAAAAATACCCATCTACGTGAGGGTTGATTGGCTGACAAGCATTGATGACATAACTATGGATTCCCCCACATACCCAGTATGGAGAAGCACTGCACTCAAACTATTGGTAGATGTCAAAGATACAAATATGTTTTATTATTTCAAGCACAAACATGATTATCGCAAATAGCCATTTGGACTATGTCTTTTATTTATTAACTAAATTTATTTGTATTTCACTAGAAATTTTCTTTTCACCCCTTTCAAGCCCTGGGGGAACAATTTATCACTTTATTGTGTAGGCCTATATAATATATAATAATTTGGGAGTTGCAACAAGTCGTAATATTTGTCTGTATGAGCATATAGTCGTAATGTATACACCAAAATCATAATGATTACGCTCAAATCGTAATGATTGGTATCTCTGGAAAAGTTAAGAGTCACAAAAAATATGAATAACAACAGAAAACAGAAAAATCAGAATACTTTTCCATGGTCGTGGTACCAACATTTTCTCAGTATCATTCAAAAGAACAAATCAGGCAGGGCCACTACATAATGGGGAGGACTGACAAAAAATTAAAAAATTACTTTGAGTTCTACTAAAACTAACTGAATTTGAAACACTTTATTCAAACACAAAACAATAATATGTGCATGTTATTCTGGATGATTGATAGTCATTTTGTTAAACTTAGATTAATTAGATTGGAATTACTTCAAGATTTATTCCAGGTGAACCAACTCATTAAAAGCTTGTTCTAGACCAGATAAAACTCAGTTACTTAATTAAATCAGCAATTACACACTTACCTTTGGAGGAAACGTTTGTCACAATTTCCATGGAAAAGGTGCAGCTTAACAACTATACCTTTCAGAGACAGACAAGACATTATCTTAAGGAAATGACTTAACAGCTATACCATCTATGGGCAGACAATCGTTTTTACTTTACAAAAATGACTGAAAACAGAGGTAGTTAAAAAAAAACTTAGACATTTTTTTAACTAAGCATTATGTGGAAAATATATAAATACATATAACTGAAATTTTCTGAATATTTATACATTAACATAAGATGGTAGAAAATGCATTGTATGGCTGCATATCACACTCTTTGGGTTATTTTATAGGTTGTGTAATCATGAAGAGCAATAGACTTCAAAACAATGACAGCCAAACATGTCCTCATCCACAATATCACAATAATAAGATGCTAAAGAAATCCCAATCAGTGATTGGGTTCAACAACATACTTAAATGAGTCTAAGCAGTTCCAGTGGCTTTTGTACTTTTGTTCTGCTTTAGTATGAGCTTTATATTCATAGGTATAAAGCCCAGTATATACACATGTTACAGAAATAAAATTTCAAAAATCTTCTAGGATGTTAAACATCTTCAAAAAATTTCTTACCATATGAGGCCATTATTTTGTGAAAAATGGGTGATTTTGCATCATGATCTAATAACAAATTACTAATTACAGAAAATATTCACATTCTATACTCTAGGTAACAAAGTTACTGCAACACACTTAGTATATAATGGGCTTCAGACATCGACCAGTTTCAGAAAGATGCACAAGAGAAAAGTGAAACAGTGACATGACTGTTGTCTGAAGAAGCACAGGCTTAGTGAAGTGCCACTACAGGATCATTATTAAGAAATAGGAGAAGCAAACAGAGTACGACCATCTGAGAAAATTCCATCTTCAGTCAACAACATGTCACACTTAAACAATATTCCCCTCCCAAAAAATGCAAGTGTTCATATCCCCTCCACCTTCATGGTGGTATATCAGAGATTTACAGTGATGGATACCAGGTTTTAATACCTTTGGTTAACAGAGCACAGATAGCCTACTGTGTAGTATATGTTCAATTTTAATCAAACAAATATTTACATTTTGCCTTCAAGTGAATGCATTGCTATTTACAAGAAAATAGATAAATAACAAATGTGTCAACTTAAAATATCTCAGGCCCATACTGCAGAATACTTGAAAATGGTGGGGTCTAATTTCTGATAGCAAAAGCCAACACATTGTGCAAAATACAATCACCATTAGGTGCTATAAGATTAAATCTGGAAGAAATTTTGCATGAAATATAGATTAAACACTAACATGGCTGTTCACACAAACATCCAATGAAACGTCAAGAAATTATCATTCTATTGTAACGCTACCTGGGGAGCTTGAGTTACATTAACATAAATATATATGTTTTATTATAGTACTGTACTATCTACATACAGAGTAATTATTGATTGTTAAATTATGTTACTAATTTAAATAACTCTGTATTACAATAGTATGTTAGCTATTTCAATCACTATATGTACTACTGAAGTAACATACTAACGTGTTCTATTCTGTTGGGACGCTTTTCCATAAATACATTACATATAATTTCAACGCAGTGTCATAACAATTAACAATTACGCATTAAAGCTAGAGCACTCAGGTAATTACTCAACAGGCGGAAAGCAGATGTCAACCATGAACATGAACTTACTGACAGTATTCAAGTTAGGGGATTTGGTGGAATACCCCCTCCCTCCGCGTACGTGGGTGATCTGTTATTCCAAATGTTTGTAGTAACTTGATCCACGTGACTGAATTTTCAGCAGTACTTTCTAGAAGTTGAATAGTGTAAAGTTTGTCCAATTTCGTGTGACAATTGGTTAAACTTAAAAACATTGAATATGCCACAAATGTACTATACATTAACACGCCAATTAGCGTATACAACAGATTTGAAAACTAAAGTCCATTGTGGCCAGAATAACTCCACACATTCATTACTATACGCTCTAGAAAGATATAAGCAAGCGTATATCAATTTTAGATAAGTACGCGTGTATTTCTCGAGTACATAACAAACACCTGTTTTGAACCAGTCCCTCAGGAACGAACCATCTCTCGCAAAATCACACGAGACTTATGGTTACAAGGAAGTCCTGAATGAATCAGAATATAAGAGCCATTTATTAACAAAAATAAATCTGAGTTTGAATGTGACTGAAGAATTTTTAATGAAACCAATAAATTAAAAATATGTACTCATAAACTGAATAATGAAATCGATTTAATCATAGATCATATCAATGGTGGTAATTTTTTAAATAAACAATTAAAATCAATCATCATTTAATTTTAAATTAACCACTTTCTGAAGCCCACGAATTTCAAATGGTACAAAATCTCGTTCTTAAAAAATAATGTGATTTATTCCAACTTCATGTATATATAATATGGGTATATACACAGCATGGAAATAACTTCAAACCGAAAAAAGTATTACGAATGTTTAAACACGAACCACAACAAAAAGTTTGACTAATTTAATCAACTCGTTCATAACACATTAAGACTGACGGATATGACACAGTGCAACTTTTTTCATGTTTTTAGAACATGTTTTCTTTTTTAACATATATATTAAAAATATCCGAAATTCCGATGTAAAGTCGATACGAAATTACACGTATTTTTTAAAGTTGGAACTTTGCCCTCTCGGCCTGTCATGGTCTAGCGCGTTAAGGCGTGCGCTTCGTAATCTGAGGGTGGCGGGTTCGCGCCCGAGTCGCGCCAAACATGCTCGCCCTCCCAGACGTGGGGGCCTTATAACGTTACGGTCAATCCCACTTTTCGTTGGTAAAAGAGTAGCCCAAGAGTTGGCGGTGGGTGGTGATGACTAGCTGCCTTCCCTCTAATCTTACACTGCTAAATTAGGGACGGCTAGCACAGATAGCCCTCGAGTAGCTTTGTGCGAAATTCCAAAAACAAACAAAACTTTGCCCTCTCACGTATTCGCATAGTTCAGTTTCTCCAGTTTCCTGAAGCGAAACTCTCGAAATATGCGTGAATCTCTTTTTAAAAATTAGCCAATGAAAGAAACTGGGTCGTGACTTGGTTGCTGTCGTCTTGTAAGTAAAAATAAGAAACACAGCCTTGAAGAGGCTATTTACTAAGATGATCACGTTACAGAGACCGAGATTGACCGTTCTGTACCCATTGAAAAGTATAGAATTATTTGTAAAGCAACACGCCATATTGTTTTGTTTGTTTCTAATTACGTAATAAGTTACACAATTGGTTATCTGTGCTGTGCCCACCACGAGTATCGAAATCGGTATTCAACCTTTAGACTCGTCATTGGGAGCATATTATTTTGAGCCATAATACAACGCGCACACCCACATACAGATATATAAATATATATTTTAGCTGTAGCAACCGTTCTTTAGACAGTAGAAATAAAATTTTGTTTGTAACAAACGTTAGGGAATTGTTTCTATATTTTTTCTTAACATAATTAAACATTAAAAGTGCATTAAAAATACATGGAGGTGCCAATACACAAATGAAAAACATACTATTTTCAATAATTGAATCAATATGAAATTAAATGGAGGATCCAACCTCCTCCTGCCATCCCGTATCACTGTACCAAGTTTGGTACTAAATGATCAATAAATGTGGAAACGTACAAGGAACAGATAAGAAAAGATGCATATTTGACCGCGTACTTTATTCCCGTACAAATACTTTGTTTTATATAGTAGATATATAATGTCTATGTATAAACTCTTGTTTTCTATATTACTTATGTATTTTAAATTTTAAGTTCATAGGAATTTCGGAGTATAATGAAACTTAATAACTAAATCTATAAAACTGTCCTTATCTATTCGCAACTCTTTTGATCTTAGAGTAAAAACAAATACTGTACAACGCATTCATGTTTCCTTTTCTTTACTTTGACAGTTTTAAAAGATCAAAGAAACATGGTTTAATTACGCCTTTACGCTACATTTGGTTTTATTATATGTCGAGTTTCACAAAAATATTGTTTAATCAAATTTATCTGTTAAGATAAAAACGTATTGAACAATGTTTCTATTTTTTATCGAGCAACACCCTCATATCTTTCACTCCACACACTCCCTTATTAACTCTTAAATACACCCACGCTCACACCCATAGACACGAGATCAATATATGAACATCAGCAGCGTCATACAACTGCAATGCATGTTTTCATCTACACAAATAGCGGTATGTGCCCTTGAAGCACTAAATTATCAAAAACTCGTAATGAGCTACTACTGTTAATATATTGTTCAAAATTTTAGTGAGGACACTACTGGTGCATTATAAAAACCATTAGTCATATTCCAGCATTAAAATTATTATTACGTTGTTACAAACCAAAATTTAGTGATCAAACTATATTATTACACCGTTATAAAATTCTAGAGGTCTACTGCTGTTAATAGGTGTCATAAATATTTTATGAGCATCACTATTAATACTGTTAGAAACCCGGTTTTGGTCCTATCACTGTTAAAATTCTTACTTGGTTTACCACTGTCAAACGATTGTTTAAAAATTTTAATTAGTTACATTAACTCACTGTTATAAATCATTGTTATCTGCCAGTATTAATACACTGTTGCAAACCCTAAGCGACTTCAGATTATTTTAATATGTTATTATAAAACCATCTACCACTACTAAAATATAGTTCCCTAAACAATTCTGTACTCAAACTGTATTAAAATTTTTGTTACCAAGAAACAATTAGAAAAGAAAACAAATAATTTAACATCGTATAATACAAAAACAAACAAGTTAAATAATAATAATACACGAATTTTGCCCAACACAAATTTTCATACACCTAAGAAAACAAAGGTAAAATATATTTGCAAACTTCGTAAGAAATTGCTCACAGATAGATACATTTGTTACATTAATAAATTAACGTATTACTACTGAGATTAAAATACAATTAACAAATTCGATATTATATTGCTAAAATGTATTAATTCACAAACAGGTGAATATAGGAACTATGATATAAATTTTAAGTTGGGCATTGTCTGAACCAAGAAACAAAGTTCCAAGACATAATATGTATGTATGTTTGTTTTTGATATTGTATCATATAACGATAATGCAAGGATAATATATGTATTCTGATAGCCAAGCTGAAAATCTTGGTTGCAAAGTGCTTCTCAAATACACAAGCCTTATTGTAAGAAAGAAATAATCGTATTACATGATAATGTTTCAAAACGCACCACATTCGTTCCATGCTAACACCCCTACACACAAGAATTGAAACTACATTACCAATATTACAACACGCGCTGAACTATCTTCCTGAATTTGATACAGTCTTCTATTACCGATTATCGCTCACTCAGTAACGTACTAGTAATATTGCCTAATGCCAACATTAAATAAAGGAAATACACATCGTTTTAGCCCTTCTATCTCCCCTGTAAGTTCGTTAGCCTCTTCACCCTGCTAAAAAATTATACTACGAAAATCGTCTGTCTGTTACAAGAATAAAACAACCATCGGTTCTTTATTTGGTTGTAGCTTGACATGAATATATATAGTTTCCTCTTTAATTGTTAGCTTGGCACGAGAATCCAGCCCTCGTTATTCTGTAGTAGACTTGAAGCTTGGCATGAGAGATAAGCGTATAGACACACAGTTGTGGACAAGTAAAAGACTTAACTTGTTTACAGTGGAACAACTAACCTATTTCTGCAGATTATATGTGACTAAAAGGCTACATATATAATAACAGATAAGTATAAATGTGACTTGAAAGGTACTGCTAGGGCTTGCTACTTCAATATCGCTATATAAAACTTAAAACTAAACTGAAAAGGTACTTTAGGCCTTGCTACTATAGGCAAAGTTACTCTTCAATCACTTGCTGTGCCTTCAAATAATTATTTTATTCACCCTTATAAGATCCATAGACAGAGAACTGAGCAACTGAATTGCTATGTCGCCTTTCAATTCTTATATGTTTTGGTCTTTAGAATTTTTACTCACCCTTAGTAAAGGCGTGGGTAGAAAAATGAGTAGAATTTCTATGAATGTTTTCATCAATAATTGGTCTTTTAAAAAGTTTGGATCGTTTTATATGTTTACAACAATGTACTTATAGCCTTACAAGCTTGTCTCTTATGCCAAACTACAATGGAATGGAAACTGAATTTTTATGCCAAACTACAACAAATACGGACAATTAGATTCTCATGTTGAGTTACAAACAAATGAGGAGAGCTACTTGTTTGATACTTTGTCTGTTGGGTAACTCAAAAATGAAAAATTTAAAACACAGGAGGTCATCAAACTTAGCAATAACATTTTTAGATATTTTTAAATACAGAATTGTTTTTGAATAAAAAAAATTAAAACTAGCATTTATCATGGAGTATTTTTTCTCTCCACAAAAAAAATTATTTTGGATCAAAGTTAAAGTAGAAACAATGCAGACTATTGCTTTTCAACATAAGGTTTGAATTGTTTTGTGAAAATTTATCATTATAACTAGTATTCAACATATAAAATTATTTTAGTACTTGAAGATAAAAATTATGGAACATATGTACTCCGAGCAATATGATGTAAGGTTTAACACTTCTGTTATGTATGAATAAGACTTGTTTACTGTTAAAGATCTGAATCCTATTAACAAACTTAAAAACCTTTTAATGTGCCTTTTCAAAGGCTATGTATTTTTTTAAACTAATGTGACATCACTATTTTAGTGATCAGTATCATCTCCAGAGGTTGGATAAAAAACAAATGATCTATTTTTGATACACCTCTGGAGTGAGTCTTGTTTAATTCATTTAACAGCAAACATAAAAAGCTTTAAAAATATTGTGTATGTTTACTACCAAATAAAACATATTAAGGCCATTATTCTATGACTGCTACAGTCTTTTCCCATACATTTTGCTGGATGTGGAAGAACCTATGTAATATACATCCTAAACAATGAAATTTATCCACTGAATACTATAGGAAGTGACTGCGTGCATTATTATATATATTTTAATATATATAAAAAATATTTCACCTGTACATTATAATATCTCAGAATATTAAACAAATCTCTAAATCATGATTGGTACAATACACACTGTTAACTAGAAAACAACAGTAGACCTTGCCACTTACATATTAATACATAAACAAGAACTACTTTTTTGATCAAAATTGTTTAGCTCAACAAAGATTTTATATAACTTCCTTGCTAGTACAAAGTTCAAAATTTATAATTTTTGGTTCCTTATAACACAGGAACCAGAATTGTGTGAATATAGGTTTGCAAGAGAGCATACATCTAATAAGTGAAAACCATACATATATATATCACATATAACAAATTCATTCAATAAAATTTCTTTCCACACAAAAGCACAGTGCAAGAGGTTGTGTTTACAATACACTTTTGCCTGAGTTTGAATTTCTTTATACTACTTAGTGCCATGTAACATAAATTCATTTCTGAAAGTAACTTTATTCCACCTGTTTGTTTCTAACAAGGTTTGAACTAGGTCCTGCTGTGTGATCAAAACTGTTATGTTTGAACACAAATTTTATTTAACTATCTTGTTAATAGAAAGTTCACAATTCTTTTGATACAGAAACCAGATCCTGCTGCATGATCAAAACTGTTTAGCTTTAAAAGAAATTTTGTGTAACTATCTTGCTGGTACAAAGCTCACAATCCTTAGTTTTTTTTATTCCTTATAACACAGGAACCAGATCTTTTTCTGTGGTCAAACTTTTCAGCTTCAACAACAATTTTAACTACAAAGTTCACAGTGTTTACACTTAAGAAAATTAATGATTCTTAATTTAACTGTGCCATCATTTCAAGATTGGTCTCACATGTACTGAGCTAAGAGATATTGTTATATAAAGTGTAAACTTAATTCTTTAAATATTTTGTATGTATTGTATGGTGTTCTCTCCTGTAGTTTACTGTAACTATTTACAAACAGCTGCAATAAAAACATATGATACATCTTAACATGTGACAAAACATTTTAATAGCTAAATACTGTTCCAGACACACTAATAAGCCACTGTTTCCTGTGAAGGAATTCACAACTAGAACATTTCATAATTTAAAAAAAAAAACAATTTTATGACAGATCGATATAAAGGATTTTCAGTAAACTGTTTAAACTTTATTATCTATCATATAAATACCAATTTGGTACAACTGTAACAAATATTTTACTACAGTAAGTGTTTTGAACCTGTAAAGGTTTCTTTTCTTACATTTTAAATATAAGACTAACTTTTGTACTTTTACAATCTTCAACTGCATACATCGCATCCATATAAGACATGTTCATCACACTTCTCATCATTTCACATTAAATGTAGGCTATCTTTTGGACATGTAAAACTTGTAGTATTAGCAGCAGTGTCTAACCTTCTGATAGTTCCAATTCCAATTCAGCAAGCCTATCTCGGACATCTGGTGGCAAACTCATTATGTCAATATCCTGAGCCATAGAAACTTACCACAGGAGGTCTTTCTTTTTCTTGTCTTGTTTCTAAACCCACAAGAGAAAAAGAAAATGGTACAAGTTTGATATCATACTAATGAAACTAAAAATGCCGACTTAAAACTGTATCACATAACGTGCCTTATTCCTACCTCTAACAACAAGCATCATTACAAAATACATGCACTAATCTCACAAGCTATTCTAATACAATTCTCCTCAAGTTATTGGGTTATATAATGAACACCTCATTCTTACATGCATAGCATAAATGCATCATATTTATATGAGTAATAAATTGTGATAATGTGAAACACGTAAAAAGCAATTTGCCATAATCACCACTTGAAACTATGATTTCTAGCTCATAATAAAGTCTTCCAGCTTACTAAGCTACCAGGGTTTGAATCACATCGAGAACATCACAACATATAAAAAGCAGCACTAAAGACATGGTGTGATCAGAGCAAGATTACATGAAATGCATAACCAGTACCAGCTCTAACTATAATGATTACCATTATGCAAACTAATATTATCTCAAGAACCAAAGTACGTAATGTATCAGATAAAAAAAAGTACAGAACCACTGTTATCATGTGCTAAATATTATGTCAGCACATGTTGCAAGTCTTTCTGAGCTTTCTACAGACTGTATCTTCTTTTGCCACATTTCATGAAAATTACAGAAATCAAAACAAGTTAATACAATCCATCAATTTTCTATTTTGTCAACAGAAGCCTTTTTTTTGTTAAAAGTCCATTGCTAATTAAACAATCACTTCTCATTGAAAATAAACGATAACAACAATGAAAGCAAATTAAAGTTATTTAAAAAAAGAATATATATATTTATGTGTTGATAAAGTTGTAGTACATTATAATGACATGTTACTAGTTGCATTTTATGTAAAACGAAACCAGCCATGGAAATGTAGGTATGACTTCCACCTTTGTAAAACAGTGGTTACCATCTTAAGCTAAGTACACATACCTCAAACAAATATTCTTAGATGAAAAACTAGAAAAAAATGTCAACTTTTCTGTCCTTCAATCCTTACACAGATATTATAAATGTATAGTATTGATACGAGTACTATGTTGTAACAGGCTGAAACTCAATATCAGGTGTTCAACATGTGAAGTAAGGGAATTTTCAAACTTGTACTCAATCATATTGACAGATAGCTTCCAAATAAATAAAACAAAAATTTGACTGTACATACACACTGGTAAATTGTTTTAAATTGAATTTGTAACACTAACTTATTTATTTTTGTAATTTTACAAGCTATGACTATCTGTGTACATGTTATGGTTTTATAATTAGTTCTAAGCTGGTACTTACAACAAAAAAATGAAGAAATAAAACTAGTCATTACCAATAAAATTTCACTTAATATATGACAAAAACCAGAAATTCCAGCTAATATATAATTCATAAAGGTATCCAATTAGAAAATAAATGCTGGCCCTTTGAAAGAAAAAATCTGAAGTTCAGCATACACAAAATGTCACTTTGCTTTCAGTCATTTGATTATTACTTAAAAATTAAAATGTAAGGAAGAATCACTATCATTGAATAATACTCAAAAATTTTATAAAATTCAGTTAGAGCAATAGCATTTAGTTCTATATTTATCACTGTATAATACTCTCACAAAATACATGAAAGCAGTAGTCAATTTTTGCTACAGTTGTAAACTATTAGTTACCATAGTTCTGATTGCAATTGAGTTGTGCTACTTTCAGCACTGAACATACCAAGTACAGTGTAATTGACATATTATATATTATTTTTTACTTCCAACTGGAAGTTCATATTTACTAACAATATCTAATAATGTTTTCATGAGTTAGTCAACAACTTATGTATAACATATTTGTTTCCCCTTTATTTTCACTTGCATTTGGAGAGTTGTTTATGGAGAAAGAGTGAAGTTATTTTTTAGCTGTTGTACATTACAGTAGAAAATAATTAAAAATATATAACAAAACAGTAAACAGTAACTTTAAGCTCTGGTTACCATTTTAAAATGTATAATTTATCACTCTGCTGTAAATATTCAAAATTAACTCTCATCAGTTTGCATGTTTACATTTTTCTTTTCTGACATTTTATTACTGTTATTCAGTGTTGAATAAACACAAAATATTTTAACTAATCTAAAATTAATCAACACATCATTAACACAAATTATAATCTAGATGGTCTATCTAATTTATAGACTATAAAACCATTTAATACCTATCATTCATTCAGTTTCCAGCTAAAACATGTTAGAGAAAGGAAAACTGTTTGAAAACATGCAAAAAACACCCTTTGGTTCTTTAATATCTAAAAAATATCCTAAAGTTCATAAAAATATTTTATAACAAATGATCAATGCAACTCAAATCATTTTATACATTGTATTGCTTATATCCAATGCTTCAGATACCATTAAGACAGATTAACTACATGTTGACTACAAATTTTCATCTAATATCTCAATAACTGAAAGATATTAAACCAATACTATACACATTTTCAATTACCAAACTGTCTTTAATTTAGCTCAACCTCATTACTGCAGATCAAAACACTATTAATTAATTAAATTAATTCCAATTTCGCTGTGTTTCTGCAATACTAATACTTTACATTTTCTGTTAAAACTTTTTAAATATATATATAACTTACCAATAATCGCTTAATCGTCCTTTTTACCTGATTTTATTATTTGAACAAAATGAATCATTTCCAGTTTGAAATTTGAATAAACACACTGAAGGCCATTACTGCTTTGCACTTTGTCAATAGCCCCTATCACATTATTTGATAACGTTAAGTGAAAATAGTACAACAGTGTCACATAACTTCCTGTACACACGCTTTTTTTATAAATGAAATACACAACTTACTAATTCGAATACAAAATTATTATAATAGTTATGTTACTACAAAAACAAAGGCATAGATACCGGTAGCTTTTAGAACTATGTTCGTGTTTTTCACACCACCTCGTACCGTACCACAACTGACTAATCAGTTTAACACTCACTCATTCATACAAGCAACGCTTCTCTCTTCTTCGAGTACGAGAACTATCACCAAATTACAAGCTTAATATAAATACACGAAAAAGCAAAGCTTTACGTTTGTTTTTCACCGCATTAGAACATTTATTTAAAATTACAAAAGTAGCACCATAGGGCCCGTAAAATCTTTTATGGAAAGTAAAGATGTAAATATGGCATATTACAGCATAATAAATGGATTAAGCACTTCACTGCGCCTTACAACCTTAAGTCTTTTCATGTATAATTTTTTAGATGCCACTATTATAACAAATTAGTTTGACAGAAATTTGTTATGAAATACTCTTACGAATGAATAAATAAATATTCAGCGATACAAATGATAAATTAGCAGTCATACATTTAATATATAATAAAATATATATTTGCAATAAATATTTATAAATTAACTTCATAAAGTATTAGTTACGTCGGTTGAATGCCATCTGTTATCTGTTGCTGAAAATAAAATTAATAGGCCCTTCCAAATATCTACTGAGAGTGAGTGTGTTTGAAAAACTATAATTTTCAACCATGGAAATCACTAAAGTTTGATACAGTCATTGTGAAAATTATACAAGTACAAGCAAACATTAAAATGGTAACTATAAATTTGAAAGTGAACAAAATGTATTAATATATATACTAAAATAAAACCCTTCGCTATGTAAAGCTTTTACCAATATACTTGAAAAGCAGCATAACATTTTACAACAAAGCTATTAAAGTATTAGGCTCTTTTGATAAAATCAGCCCCCGGTAAATCAGTAGCAGCTTTACGTACTTAGAAGGATAAAATTCGAGGCTCATTTCTCCGAGGTGGATAGAGCATATATGGCCAACTGTATAGCTTTGTGCTACAACAATATAATCAACACATTAAAACAAATGCAAATAAAATGAACTCATTTATAGCCTTTTAACAAGAAAATACTATCAAATAGAACTTATTTCTTATACACTCATAAGATATCAAATCAGGTATTTTAGGCACGTAGATCCTAACCTTTAAAGTATTTATTAAGATGTTTTAAAGTAAGCAATCTTGTAAGTGTGAATAACAAATAAGGTTTTGTTAAAGAGTTAAATGCTGTCCCTAAACATTATTTCAAAATATCAATAATTTTACAACTTCGAAATTAATTGTCATTATGTTTCGCTTAAAACAATTTTTTTCTTTATTAAACACGATGGACCCAGCAGATAGCCCGAGAACACATACACCCATATTTTATTGAGCAAATAAATATGCATACTTTACTAATAGATTTATTTTTTAAAACTCTACTCAGTAAACTCATTTGAAATATTACGTTGTTAGGCATCTGATGTAGAACTTCGGGATGGTGTTTATATTTTAATATATTATGAAAAATGTTTAATATACCTTACTTAATTAGTTGATCATGTGTTCTGTCTTTTAAACATCACATAGAAATACTTAGAAATTATTATAATTTATCTTCGTTTTTTGGCAGTAGATGGCAAATTTTATGATTTTCAAAAGTGAATACTTTACTCGAATAATTTGTGATACGTGGTGAAATAAGAGTTGTTAGATAAAATCAGTTCCAAAATATGGGTAAAAGTATAATACCATCAATGAAAACGCATATACAAAATAATTTGAGCTTGAGGAATAGTCAAAATATATACAAGCGTTAAACTGTCTGAAATTACTATACATAATAAATGCTATAATATATATAAATATACTCACTAGATGGTAGCACAATAGAGAAACAATCACCATTAGTGTAATACGTATTAATTATAAAGGAAAAACTTGAAATATGTATGTTGTTTTTTTATTAATTTATTAAAATTGATTTCTTTGTACTTTATTAATTAATTCTAATTGAAATACGTCTTTACCAGATACTTAGTCCGTTATGTCTATCGTTGATTATAATTTTAAAATATAATATTCTGTTAACACTTGTTATATTTTTTATTTAAATTGAGGTCAGAAGGTCATCGTTCTTACTTTGACGTTTGTACCAACTGGTGTCAATTCAACAAAATGCAAATATTTTCATGCCGACCATGAATGACTATTTCTTTGATTACAATATTTCTGTAAATTTTCAGATTCAAAGAAAATGTTTTACAGAAATGCGACCACATTTTAAATCTATTAAAACTGAACTCATCCGAACAACAAGATAGTAGAAAAACAAAATAAAAATATACAATGATATATTTTTTTACAAGCCGAGTTTTTCTTGACTTCTGGTAAAAGTTCTTTATGTATTTCACATGCGAAGAGGCAGTGAGACGGTCCTTACGGAATAAAACAGTTTCTCACTATGCATGATACATGAACTCTTTAAAATTACATTTGTAGCAGTGCTGCACTGACGCAACATTTAAGCACTATAAGTTATCCAAATTTGCTTCCAGATAGAAATCTCATAATCCGAGGGTCGCGGGTTTGAATCCTTGTCTCAACCAAACATGCCCGCCATTTCAGCCGTGGGGGCGTTATAAAGGTACGGTCAATCCCACTATTCATTGGTAAAAGAGTAGCCCAAGAGTTGGCGTTGATAACAATCTGCTTTCTTTCTCTTAGTCTTACACTGCTAAATTAGGGACGGCTATCGCAGATGGCCCTCCAGTGGCTTTGCGCGAAATTCAAAACAAACAAACAAATATTCACACACACGTACAAGCGTTAAAAATGTTTTGTATTACAAATCAAAATTTCTTTACTATTCATACAAAATATACACAGCTTTACAAAACTGGATCTCATATCCTTCTTGTAGCAGCAAAAAACAGAGTTTACAAAGAGAAGTAAATAACTATTCTTGTAGTAATGATGAACAGCACTTACGTAGAGAAGTAAATACAGCTATTCCTGTAGTTACAATAAACTGTGCTTACATACAGAAGTAAATACAATAATTCTTGTAGTGACAATGAACAATTACATAGCGAAGTAAATACAGCCTTTCTTGTAGTGACAATGAACAATTACATAGGGAAGTAAATACAGCCTTTCTTGTAGTGACACAATGCTTGCGTGGAGAAGTAAAATCCAGTGTAGATAAGGCTCGATTTTGTTTGTTTCGTAATTGGTTTCATGAAATATCAAAGCGGCGAAATGGAATGAGATAACAAGTATGTAATAGTTTGTTTTAGTTTTATTATTTCTAACATCTTATCTGCCAACTTGAGGCCTATAAATCATGAATATAACACGAATTTAATGAAACCTTTGTCCTATTACTAGTGAGGTCACTATCTGATATGATGCAGCAGTATGTACCAATTAGCTAATAAAACACCTCCTGAGCTCAGGTTGGTCGAAGAGATTCTATGGTGTACGTGATCCATTGACTATGCGTTGTTATTCTCTGAAATACGCGAGACACGGCATATTCTTCACAAGTTTCTTTTTGACTTCCAATTCCTGCTAGATACCATTTAGTGTTTTTCTGACAAAATAGAGATCGTCCTCCTAGTTCCTTTCCCTGCAGTGGAATGAAACAAGAACGTAAAACAATAATAGACCAAACATCTAAGTACCTCTCAACTAAAGAAACTTCAAGATAAATAATCATTAGTTTAGTATTCAGCTATGATTCTAAATATGGAACGGCCACTCTTACCTACTTTAGACTGTTCCATTCACAAACTATTTGCTTTACTATTTTCTCAAATATTTTCAGAAGTTTAAAAAGAACTTTATTATTCGCGTTAATATTGGATAGTGTAACTGAAACAATACACTATTAATAAGCAGTTTTGTGGAATGAAAAAGAATAGAAAAATTAAAATATTATTCGGCAACAACTTAAAGATTTAATACTTAGATGTAATACTTAAATATTTAATACTTAGAGGTAATACTTAAAGATTTAATTTTTATAGGTAATACTCAAAGATTTAATACTTAGAGGTAATACTTAAAGATTTAACACTTAGATGTAATACTTAAAGATTTAACACTTAGAGGCAATACTTAAAAAATTAACACTTAGAGGTAATACTTAAAGATTTAATACTTAGAGGTAATACTTAAAGATTTAATTCTTATAGGTAATACTCAAAGATTTAATACTTAGAGGTAATACTTAAAGATTTAACACTTAGAGGTAATACTTAAAGATTTAACACTTAGAGGTAATACTTAAAGATTTAACACTTAGAGGTAATACTTAAAGATTTAATACTTAGAGGTAATACTTAAAGATTTAACACTTAGAGGTAATACTTAAAGATTTAATACTTAGAGATTTAATACTTAAAGATTTAATACTTAGAGGTAATACTTAAAGATTTAACACTTAGAGAGTTAATACTTAGATGTAATACTTAAAGATTTAATTTGCATGTTGAAAAGACTTGTTAAATATTAGGTGAAGCTTGCAAGATTGGTTCACTTGTTGGAACTATTCGTTTTGACTTGGTTACAAGCTGATACTCAGAAGACCAGCTCTTTTGTTAAAATTATGTGTACCGATTGTTTGTTTTGTATGTAGTCACGATAAAAAAAAAAACTTAAATCGTTTTACTACGTAGTATTATCACCAAACGTTAAATATAAAATACACTGAAAACAGGGTAAAATGAAAGTTAAATTCTTATAATCTTATACAGCTAAATATTCCATTCAGTAGAAACCTAGCAACAACAAAACATAACTGTGGCACATTATCTATGAGGTGTAAAACTGTAAAACATATTATTCATGTCTCCAGAAAAACGGTAAGGAAAGGGCTATATTTAAATACTAGAGTGAATGAGCTAGTTTTATAAAGGATTCATTGTTCGGTCGTTATTATATTCGCTTTTATTCTATTCTTTCTAGCTGACATATTTCAAAAGCTGTAGTCCAATGATGTTAATTTGTTATTGTTTGTAGTTAAGCATAAAGCTACACAAAGGATCTGCGATCTCCTCGCCACAGGTATCGAAACCTAGTTTCTGGCAGTATAAGTTGTAGACATACCACTGTGCATTTGTTTGGCTCGCCCAAGGATGAGTAACATGTATTGCTATTGAGAGATAAACTTAAACTTGCACAGTAATTTCATCAAATATATAGACATAAATTTAATAGTAATTTTTGGGAAAACGTGACCTGATGGTTAACAGGCCAAGACTGTAAATCGAAGGTTTATGGTTTACATTTATTTACAGAAAGAATACATTATGCATTCTGGGCGTGGACACTCTATAAGAATAAAGATAAAATTTAACAACTTAGTCAGAAAAGAGTAGCCTAAGTGTTGATGGTGAATACTGTTATCTAGCTGCCTTCTCTCCAGTTTATCAGTTCAAAGCTAGGAACGCATATGCAGAGATAGCTTTCTTATGTGGCTTTGCAAGAACATTACAAAACGAACAGCAGATTTTAAAGACACTTCACGAAAATAACGAAAGTCTTACCATACATATGTTAGTTGAAGTATTTCCAACCATTTCGGCACATATGTTTTCAATGTCGTGGGATGGAAATGATTCGTTGGTTGTACAAGATTCCGGAAAGCTTATCCTCACCATAATTTGCTGTAATTGATCACCTTGAAAAACAAATAATGATCAAGTTTCCATTTATGGCAAACTGCACAAATCATTGTTGTAACAAACCTAAAAATACACACTTAACCATGAGTAATGCCGTAAATATCATTACAAACCTAAAAAATTGTATATATGGTAAACTCCTCAAAAATTTAATACCAACTTATCCAACTCTAACAAATCTCATGACACATCACAACAAATTTAAAAATGCTTAAGCATAACAAAGCATGAGAAAAACTTCACAACAAGCTAATATTAGTATCAAAAACATCAACAATAACGTAACTAGATGAAATAACTAACCACGAATGTATCAAATGCTAATATAGAAAAGTCCACTATTTGTAAGCGCACGAGTTATTGAGTTTCATTTCTGTACTTAACTTTACTATGAACATACTCCCCATGGCAGTGCAAATTTGTTGGTTTCCTTTATTTGTTTATTTAATGATCCAAAACCATTAAGTTTGCAACGACGTCTTTGGAGATAAAGTGTTATCATTTTTTTAAGTTTGTAAGAGGTGTTTCAGGTTCCCTTCTGCCCTTGGAACAACTTTTATTATTGTGAAGCATAGATGGTCACAAATATTCACTGTTGTCCAAATCGACAACGTCTGTTATCTGTTACAAGAAACCGTAAGAACAAAAAGATGAATAATAAACAGCCAGCGTCTCCAGACAAACACTCTACAGACCTTCCATTGTATGAGGATTAGGTCTTCTTGGAGTACGTGTAACCAAAATAAAGTTACAAAACACCTTTATGGCTACATCTTTGAACAGATTAGGTGTGTAGCAAAATAAGATTTCTATGATTTTATTTACTATTCCCATTTTAGTGTACAATTTCACGATATCATGTATGTTAACCACATCAATGGAAAAACTCATATTTGAAACAAAATATTAAGACGAAAAGTGCGAAACTTGCATTGAAACTTGTGTACGTCTTATCTAGTTCTAAAGAGTCAAAACTAGCTTTCTAGTCTTTGCACTAATAGTTTATTCCAAAAGTGTGGCTTCTTTCGTTGATTTTTCTTATGTCACATTTCGTATGGAAACATCAACTGATTTGAGGCGTAGCTGGAAGCTTGTTAACATTTGGCTTGTGAACCGTTGTTAACACTCAAATTTCCGTTCGTTATACTCTTAATGGTTCAAGAAGCTACATACTTCCCATCATAATGGCTTTTTCTAGGGTTCAAAGGTTATCTTTGCAAATTTTTACTTTTCTGCGGGTGCTTTGTTAAAATTGGATTGGGTTGTGGTTTTCACAGACTGATGCTGTCCTAAATATTCTGCTGTATAATTATTTTTAATTTAAAAGAAAACATAAAAGATTCCCTTCATGAAAATGGCGCCTCTTTTAACTCAACTATACTGTTTACATTACACTGCAGCATGGTAAAAAAAATTCAGTGAAACAAATATGGTAAACATTTCACTCATGGTGTGAAAGCATGTATCTTCAATGGCTGATTACTTCACTGACATATAAAAATTATGCTAATAAAATGTAAAGTGTAATTAACATTCTTTTACCAGGGGACATTTTAACTCACCTTTGGTATCCCATCCTAGAGTAAAACAGTTATCTCCTGGTAAAATTGTCATGTTTGGTTGAGGTAGACACACAGGGGCAGTGTAGTCTGTCATAGTCACTGGTGTATTCAGTTTTATTAGAGTTACTCCTCTAGCTCCAAAAGGCGATTTTAAGACTCCAACTATTCGTCGTTCTTGGTCGTATGGTGAAGACGATCCTAATCTTACACTTCCAAGGCGAATGGTCCAGTTGGTCCTGGGGTATCTAAGTTACAAGAATGTAACATTATGCAGCGTTAAAATATAAGAAAGTTTGAAACTATAGTGAATTAGATAATTTGTACATATTTAGTTTTTCATTTATTGAAATGGAAGAACAGATGTGTTATTGTTCTAGTGTAATGTGGCGACTAGCGTGCTGAACTATGAATCTAAGGATCCACGGTTCGTGTTTTATTGCCACAAATTGCGCTCCATACAGTAGAGAGGCCAGTGGATAGCACAACTGTGGCAAGCTCGAGTTTAGGAATCAACTTTACCCATAATTTATTTTTTATCGCAAATTTGGTAATCAGCAATTGCACTGTCTCACGTCATCACTAATGTCGCGCGCTTCATCACTGCTACAGACTCCGCCCATTTTGTAGCATCAGTCGGGTTGAGATGTTTATTATCGAGTGTGCGTTGTTTTGCATGCGCTTGCAAACATATTTTTATCGTGCAACTTTCAAGTGTTTAAATATATTTTGTTTTTAATCCCATAATATGGATAAGTGGATAATTCGAAAACGAAAGAATCCAGATGATGGTGAACACTCATAAAATAAAGACACTTTAATTAGTTCTGCATTACTGCCGAAATGAGAATGGCGCGTGACTGAAAAAACGTGAAACGAGAATTTAATGAAAGTTTGGAGTTGAAATTTGCAGTGATTGAAGCAAATAATAAGTCAGAGTGTATTTTGTGTAACAAAGGTTTCAGGAATAATAAAGTATATAACCTTAAGCAACACTTTAACAATTTTCACAACGAATTTGATGCAAAATTTCCAGTTGATAGCAAAAATCGTTTGAATAAGATTAGCCGTCTGAATTTCATGAAGAAAAGGGAAGCCTAAAATGATTTTTATCATTATTAGAACTAGTTACGTTAGCTAGCTACCAAGTAGCTTAGATTCTAGCTCAAAAAAGAAATCATTTTCTGACTTTGAACTAGTAGAAGAAATACTGATTGTGGTCATTGAAACTTTGTTGGAGAATTATGATTCAAAAATAAAGATGATATTCTTCAAAAGGTAAATAATTTGCAATAAGTCGAAGAACAATTGTCCGCAGAATGCTAGTGTTAGTGAAGGACATAGAAAAATCAGTTGCTTGAACAACAAAAAGACTGTTTATATTTTCCTTTAGCACTAGATGAGTCAACAGATGTTAGTGACACTGCACAGTTTGTATTTGGGGTTCGATATGTAACTTCAAATCTTCTAGTGAGGAAAAAATGCTTGGTCTTTGTGGATTACGAGATCGAACATGTGGAAAAAAAAAAACATCTTTGAGAAAATTACTGAAATGTCAAAAACATTCAGTCTGGATTTTAGAATCTGGTTTCTGTCACAAAAGACGGTGCTCGCACCATGACTGTGGCAAAATTAGGATTTGTTTCGCTTTTGAAGCAGCATTTAATTGAAAATAATGTGAAACCCACACTGCCATCTTTCCACTAGATTTTGCATCAGAAAACTTTATGTGCTCAGATGTCTAAAAGTTGCAAAAATTTTAAATTATACTAGAAGTGGAAGCTCTCTCATCCATCGACAGTTTGTTAAGTCTTTGAAGAAAAGCAGTGACTGTACTTTTGATGATCTTACTGATTTTGCAAATGTAAGATGGTTAAATAGAAGAAAAGTCTTGGAACGATTTACTTCCTTATTTCCTCAAATAAAAGAGTATCTTGTTGAAAAAGGTAAGACTGAAAATTTCCCTGAAATTGAAACTTTGTAATGGCAATGTGATTTGCACTTTCTGTGCGACATGATGGTTCACTTGAATAATTTGAATACGAAGCTTCAGGGAAGAGGTAAAATAATAAGCGAGCAATCACAGTCTATTCATGAATTTCAACTAAAGCTAAACCTTCTTGCAGAACAATTACAAAAGAATGATTTGACACATTTTGCAAAGTTGAATAGTTTTCTAGAAAATAATAAGGACTATGATTTCTCTGATGCTAAAGATTATCTCTGTGTAAACTGGATCAAAAAGTTATCTCAAAAATTTGAATCACATTTCTCCGAATTTTAAAATTTGAAATTGATATTTGAATTTTTGCATGATCCATTTCAATTTGACTTAGAAGATTTCAGTAAGGAAATTACATCTTTTTTGTCTTTGGATAAGTGTGGATTTGAAGACGAGATGCTTACCCTGTAAAGTATAGAACACATGAAAGGTAAATAAAAATGTCTTATCAGAGAGATGTGGCTCACTATTCAGATAAATGAGAGTCTTTCAGATTTACAGATAGCAATTTCAAAATTATTTGCCATGTTTGGATCCACATAGGTGTGTGAGTCAACATTCTCTACGCTAAATTTTCTCAAGTCTATTTACAGATCTCGGCTTACTAACATAAAGTTAGAGGCAGAGCTGAGATGCTCATTGAGCATAGATATTAAGCCAAATTTCACGAAAACCCAAATCAATTTTCACATTGAAGGTTAGTTGAAATGCAGTTACTTTGATTAATCTAACATCTTTCAATTTTTTTTAATAGTGTGACCAACGTTGTTTTAATTAGCCACAGTTATGGACAATATAAAAAACAAGTTGCCTACTCCTGCTGTAGAGCTATGAATGTGTTGCGGAAGTGACAGCAAAATCCCACTATTCAATTAGACTAACCCAAGATTCCCAGGATTTAATGGTGAGTGCTAGTGACTAGCTGCCTTCCATTCAGTTTATCAGATTAAAAATAGAAACGGCTTGTATATATAGTCCTTGGATAACTTTGCGCGAATATCTGGATCAAATAATTTCCAATAACCTTATAGAGCGATGCATAAGATAACTTGTACTTAAACACTGTGACACATTACACTCTATTCATAATCTGACCTGAAATAGTCATGAACAACTTCAGTTTTTAAATTAATAATCTTACAGCACTATGAAAAAGTGTTAGGCAAAGTTAAAAATTAGATTTCAGGTTACTTTCAAAGAACAATAGAAGGTGAAAGTTTTTTTAAATATTTATAATTAGTACAACAGAAACTCAATAGAAGTGCTTGAGTTCAGTAAACGGTTAACATTTTGTGTTCTTTTTTTGCTATAATAATTGCATACAGTCTTTAAGGTATTGTTGCAACACATTCAATGAAAGTATCCTTTGGAAGTAACTTTTGATTTGTTAAATTTCTGATCTATCAACTAGAAGTTCTGCTCAATTGGGTTGATATTAGGGATCTGTCAGATTGGTACATCATTTGAATGACTCCAGTGGCTTCTTTCTTAGCTGAGTGGTATCTGTATAAGTTAGATAAGTGTTTGGGAACATTATGTTTTTGTAATAGAATCCGTTACCAATAATACCCAAACCACTGGCTATATCATGAAAGATAAGTATCTAATAGTACTTGTGTTGTTCCATTATTCATCTATTTTACAAAATATCTTTTGTCGCCTCAGCAGATAAATACCTTCAAACCATCACACTACCTCTCCCACGCTTCATAGGTGCTATACATCTAGGTAACTATCTTTCACCTTCCTTCCGCCAGACGTACAACCAACGCTTTGAACCAAATATTTCAAACTTGGACTTATTCATCCATAACACCCCTTTTCAATAATCAACAGTCTAGTTTTGTACTTTTTTAGTAGATTTCAATGTATTCACAATATTTGGAGATCGAAGTAAAGGTTTTGTAACTGCTATACGACCAAATATTCCATTGTCGTTGAGTCTGCTTGAAACTATAGATCGGGACACTTTTTTTGTATCTGGTAGATGGTCATTTATCTCATGCTTGAGATCAGTGGCAATCTTCCTTCTGTCCTGAAGACTGCATAAATGAAGATACTTAATATCAGCATCATTAAGTTTAAGTATTCTGCCTTTTCCTTTCCTAGCTTTAAATTTAGCTGCCTCTGTCTCACGATCTAGAACATACTTTACAGTGTAAAGTATTTGGAAGTATTGAGAAGCATTTCAAGTTTGCAGCAATGTGTCCAACCAGTATCACATAAAGCTTTTGTTTGAACTCTTTGATCTACTGACAATT
Source organism: Tachypleus tridentatus (assembly GCF_004210375.1). Lineage (NCBI taxonomy): Eukaryota > Metazoa > Arthropoda > Merostomata > Xiphosura > Limulidae > Tachypleus > Tachypleus tridentatus. The sequence goes on from NC_134833.1 coordinate 94,933,856, forward strand.
CTCTACGCTTTTTGAGTTGTGGCATGACAATAAAACTTAATATATCATGTTAAACACTGTTTTCATTAAAGTTTATTTATGGAGTTCCATTAAATTGATTTATACAACATATATCGGTACCATACGGTACCATACACTTAAGTTGATCAGTATGCTCATTCAAGAAGAACCCTTATGACGTGCCCTTGGTACAAGTATGAAGGAAGTCTAATGAATGATAAGTATTCTCACCCTGGTTTATTCAGTTGTCAACAGAGATCAGTGAAGCATTACCATAGTGTTGAAATTTATACTGTGTAATAATTTGGAAGAATTAGTACCATAAAATGCCTTGTTTTAACACTTTTGCACAATACTGTATATCTAAATGCTAACTGGAGTCTAAAGTTGTTAAACCTGTAATGATATGGAAGTATCTACTTGTACTTAGTGCGGACTGTTAACAATTAACAACATTGACATTGTTTTCGGTGTTAATCCCTTGTGTGAGCTCTATACAATAAATGAATGAAAATGTGCTTAAGATGTCTACATTTATCATGTTTCTGTATACTATAAGGCCAAACGGTTTATGATCCTAACTTGTTGTACCTCAGTGGCAAGTGTGAATGCTTAAAATGTTTGAAATTTGGTTTCGATACTAGCAATAAAAACATCACAATTAACTCATTATTAACTTTGTACTTAACAACACACGAACGTCCTTACTTGCTGAAACAAACAGTGGAAGTAATGATCCATTCTCGATCAACTAAAGTACCATCACAGACGTGTTCTCCATTCTGTATCATGACGACGTACCAAGGCCAGTTGCCATGGGTTACTTTTTGTAGTTGTGCAGGCTGAAGACTGTTCTTAGATGGAGTGTTAATGCCACATTCTGAAGAGAGAAAACATCAAACTGTCAGACATAACGAGCTCGTTTAGTGTTTGTATGCAAGAAAACAAATGACAAAACAGTTCAATATTTCCATTTTAGAATTTTCGGATTGATATATTATGTGTCTGTTAAGCAAAATTGCTATCAATACAGATTTTGCCAAAATGGTTACATATTTTGTAACACATAAGATCATTGTTACTAAGATGGAATAAAAATACGATTAGCGGTACCAAACTGAGAAATACTCGTTATATTAAACATTTAAATATGTAATTTGTATAATGAGACGGATGCTACGTACGAACTGAGAAATTTATTAGAATAACAAACCATTTTATCAAATGTCTAGAAAGATGCGTCATTCAGTATTCCAGTTATCGCAATAAAACATTACCAAAACATATATAATAATAATATATATCATCAAACTGTTATAAATAATATAGTGTCTGAAACAGGCTTATCAGTTCATAATAGGGCTCGCCTAAAAATTTCACAAAATATAGAATACAGTATAGGGCAAAAATCGTCTTTAAAAGGAGACTTGTTCTTGAAACAATACTCAAGACTTTCTATCTCAATGGCTAAGGCTGCTAAAACACTAATGGTACAAAAAAAGTAGATTTATTATTGTTAGACAAACTTCAAAATTCATCATTTTTTCCTTTATGTTATTATTATTATTGTTCTTTCAGAAGCCTTCAGTAAAAGCTGATATGAATGTTTTATTCAAACCTGGACAAACCTATTAAAAATAACTCTTTCACAGGGCATAGGATAACTTTTGTATTGATTCTTGAAAGAGAGGGATTGTTTTATTAGTTTTGTCATCGCTGCTGGTCAAGCTTCTCTTCGAAACCATTCAATTGCCGAAGTCTACAGCAAAAACAGCTAGGCATATGCGCCAAAATCAATGTACATCTACTAAATAATCTCATGCAAGTGTTGTAAGGCTATTTTTAAGTTGATTCTTGAAAGTCGAGATTTCCATCTTCTAAAATTTTGTAAGTTCTTCTTTGCTACCAACATAAACTCTTCGAAGCCATTTGACCCGACATGGCCAGGTGGTTAAGGCACTTGACTCGTAATCTGTGGGTCGCAGGTTCGAATCTCCGTTACACCAAACATGTTCGCCCTTTTAGCCGTAGGGGCGCTATAATGTGACAGTCAATCCCACTATACGTTGGTAAAAGAGTTGGCGGTGGGTGGTGATGACTAGTTGCCTTCCCTCTAGTCTTACACTGCTGAATTAGGGAAGGCTTGCGCAGATAGCCCTCACGTAGCTTTGCGCGAAATTCAAAACAAATCGAAGCCATTTAAGTGTGTGTTTTCTTAGAGCAAAGCCACATCAGGCTATCTGCTGAGCCCACCGAGGGGAATCGAACCCCTGATTTTAGCGTTGTAAATCCGAAGACATACCGCTGTACTAGCAGGGGGCGCCATTTAAGCATAAAAAAAAACATAGAAGGTGCTAAGGCACCATTATGCTAATCAGAAAAGATTCGTTTTACTAGGCTAGACAATGTGTATATTTATAGCAGTTTCTACAACCTCATTATTATTTATTATAGTTTTGCAAGCCGCTACAGAAAAAAAAACGGCTACGAGTATTTTACTGAAACTTGGACAACAGTAATAAATGCAGTATTTAGCATGTCTGTTTGTTTGTTGGAGTTAACCACAAAGCTATACAATGGACTATCTGTGCAACCCACCATGAGTATAGAAATCCAGTTTCTAGCAATGAAGTCAGCAGACATACCACTATGCCACTACAGACTTGAATATGTGACAGGATAGTTTTAAAATTAATTCCAGACTCTTCGTTTCTTTGACCTGAAGAATATCTCTAAGCCCTTAAATTTCTGTATTAAAACATCGGGTGTTTTACAAATATACATTAATCATAAAATAATTTGTGCAATCTATAGCATTAATTACTTCTCAAGCTCACTGTTTTACTTTGTCTTTGGTATCATTTCAGTAAGAACGCTAACAGTAAACAGTTACCATACTGAATTTCTCTACTCTTGTTAGTGGTGACCTATTATACTAATTTTTCAATTTCCCTTAAAACGTGAGTGTGTATTTTAGTATTACTTTATTATTGTTATTCACATTTTTGTTTTACAAGCCTACAGCAAAATCAGCTGGCTGTTTTCCACCAAAACCTAGACAGATACTATACAAAACACTGCGAATATCCATGACTTATTTAAAAAGTTGATTGTTTTTCATTGAACGTTCATTCAATTAATTATGAATACATAATCTATGCGATGTTGTCGTGAATAGTTCCTTTCTTGCTAACGAGAAGACCACTTAAAATAAAAATGTATCTCAGAACGGCTGATATGGGTATTAACACTTTTATTGATAAGCAGAGAACAACGTTTCGACCTTCCTAGGTCATCTTCAGGTTAACGGTTCCTTTGTTCTCAACGTTTGTTAAACGTATGTTCATACGAAAGATCAGGCATAAAACCACTTGACTCAGTAAATAATAGTTGGGTAAAAAAAACAGTTCGACAGTAAACTGTTAAAAAAATGTAACATTCAACTTAATACATATGCATATCTGTAGCTTAAAAGTTATTCTCCATAAATGGGCATAAGAAACAGAAAAAAAAACAATATAATTAAAAACTGTTAATTTATAAAGAAGAATAGGTAGTGTAAAATAATTCTCAAACAAGCTTAATTCAAATGTAAATAAAATGTATCTACGTTATTTTCTCAAGCTAAAAAATCTCTATTTTCAGTCCACTGAAATTGTTAAGTATAGTATACACAATATAGATAATATTTTCAGCCTAGTTTGTTTACATTTTTTAGTCCCTAGTTGTAGACTTGAAAATAAAATCTTTCCACGTTCATTTAACTTATTTTTGTACTCTTTCAACGATCGCTATCCTCTTTTTAAGATAGTAATTTTTAATCGTCACGTATTAAACGTTCGGCACTTTTTGACTCTAATAACTTTCGCAAGGCGACGTGACATGATGTCAATAATGTTATTGATGTAAAACACTGAGATTTTATCTCAACTTTTCACTGGAAGGCTCTACAACTCAGCTACAGTAGCTAGTTTAGGGTCATTGTTAGCAATTTTCCGACTCAGCTCTGCCCAACAGTTCTCAATGGGATTACAATATGAAGACTTTGATGATCATGGCAAGCTTGTTACATCCTTCTGGTCGAGACACTCTTGTACAATAAGCAAACTGTAGATAGTGGGATTACCATTCTGAAATATAAAGTTATTGCCATATTTGCACTATCATAAGGGAGATGCCTGTAGAAGGAGCCATTGGCGTTTCCCTGGAGGATATGAAGAGCAGTTTTCCACTATGATAAATAGCTGTTCAGACATGTACTGTACCACCTACTGCGCGTTCTCTATAGGAAAAACAGTTCTTCCTCATCTGTTCCACAAGCATGAAACAAACACGAATCCTACCACCAGCTTTAACAGGGGCCGGTATGGCCATGTGGTTAGGGTGCTCGACTTGCAATTTGTGGGTCGCGGGTTTGAATCCCCATCATACCAAACATGCTCGCCCTTTCAGCCATGGGGGCGTTATAATCCTTTGTCAATCCCACTATACATTGGTAAAAAAGTAGCCCAAGAATTGGCGTTGGGTTGTGATGACTAGCTGCTTTCTTTCTAGCCTTACGGGGCTAAATTAGGGTTAGCGCAGATATTCCTCTTGTAGCTTTACGTTCAAAACAAACAAAACGAAACTGCTTCCAGGCGATTTTGTATGTCTCTTTCATAAGGCTTTGTTCGTATAACCTGACTATGTATTTTCATGTATCTTTCTCACAGAGTGTTTCGTCAAATCTAATCTGAAGTGTTCTCGTACGTCTTTCTCAGTAGACATTCTTTGTCAAATATTCTTCTAGGTGTTTTTGTATGTCTTTTTTAGTAGGCTTTGTAAAACATGATTTTACATATATCTTGCCCTTTAAACTTTCTTCCAGTTAACCGTTGAAAATCTTTTTTGGACCGATAAAGCCTGGATAGTTTAGTTTAATATATGTTTACATTTATTTTTTGTTTATTTTATGATTACAGACTTATGTATACTGATAGTAACAAATGCATTTTAATTGCACTGTTATAATCCATGATACATCATTGACAGTATTTTACGAGAAGTAACAAGCGCTTTTCCCAAGTGAGTTAAAGAATTAATCTATATTAACTACTGGCATGTTTTATTAAAGTATTCTTGTTTTCAGAATAATCACACATAATTTTCATCATGATTGCAAAATGCGTTACCATTTAAATTGTTACTCACCAAGGTTTCCACATTTCATATAAACAACATGACGACTTTCACAGGGAGTCTCTGAGAACCTAACAGAAACAATGTAAAATCCTACAGTTAGAATCTCAGTCATAAGACCAATGTGTATGTGTTTCTGAATTCTTTCCCTCATCAAAACTTGAGTTTTATTAAAAAAAATATAACATAGAGACCTAACTTAATATTTGATTAGCTATTTATGCTCTATACACCAAAACCAAACAATATGATGGTCAAACCGAACATTAATACTGTTGTGGATGTCCATTTCAATTTTAGCCCATGTTTTAAAGGTATATATTATATTTAAGACATTCGGAGATCCTTCTCCCCGTTGAGGGTTCTTCATAGTAGAAATAGCTTGTGCTAAAATGAAATAAATACACTTACGCTTACTTACTGGTGTTAAACTAAACCAAGTCTTACGGGTTGTTATTGACTGTTGAATATAACAATACCAACGAAAATATTAATATCTCAAATCATTAAATGAAAATATAATTTTAAATTTTGTTACATATTTTTACAAAACCGAGCCAATCCCAGACATTAGCAGGTTAAACTCAACCGTTTTCAAAGTGTTCTTATATAAAAGCTAACAATAAGAATAAAGTAACCCTCAATTGGCCTGGCATGGCCAAGCGAGTAAGGCGTGCGACTCGTAATCCGAGAGTTCGCGCCAAACATGCTCGCCCTCCCAGCCGTGGGGGCGTTATAATGTTACGGTCAATCCCACTATTAGTTGGTAAAAGAGTAGCCCAAGAGTTTGCGATGGGTGGTGATGACTAGCTGCCTTTCCTCTAGTCTTACACTGCTAAATTAGGGACGGCTCAGTGCAGTGGGCTAACAAACTACTCACTTAAATACTTGTTGAAGAATCCGCAAGCGATTGCGGCCCTATGTTCCTAGATGGAATCTAATGGTGATAACTAACTAACCCTCAATTAAGTACACAACAGAACTTCAATTTTATTTTTTGTTGTTGTTCTTAACGTACTTTATTTTTATCTTAGACTTTAGTATAATAATAGGGTTATCGCTTAATCCAAAACAGTTAACTAATAGTTTAGTTCTAATTTTAATTTGATCTAGTTATGTTCATGCTATAATGTTCACTATGATTTCATAAACGTTTCGAAATTATTTGATTTTTTATTTAATTCAGTAGAACCTTTTACTGCCAATGGTTACCCGCACTTTATAACAACGATTTGCATTTGCTAATGTTGTGGAGTGTTGAGCTGAGGTGCTGCAGGAGATATATTTCGCACCTATGTATATATTTAGTTCAAGACGAGCTTCCGACCATTCTGGAAATGCAATATCACTGATATATCTCACACCCAAAGAACACAACATTTGTAAAAAGGGAACCTTTAATGTTTGCAGAGTATTTCAAATACAAACAAACTCCGAAGAAGTCACACTTTAAAACCAGTCGAAAAAAAAACCACTCGTCTGCAAAGTGCAGGTTATATTTACAAAAGAGAACCCTCCGACCCAAAATATTATTGTAATTAAATTGGGTGTATCTTCTAATTAACAGATGACAAAATAATGAACAAGGATTTGAAGTTCACAGAAGTTTACAAGCTTCTGGCTATCTCCGAAATCAATGGATTTTTCATAGGAAAAAGTCAAAGAAACTATAATATTTGAATCTGTTTGTTAGAATAAGTGTCAAGTCTTCCAGTGTACTTTTGTTGTTGTTTTTTTTCATATGCTTAAAACTGGTCCAATAAGCAAATATTCACGCATAAGTAGAAGGCCTTCAGTAAAATCTGTAAAAAAAAAATGATCTAAAATTGACTTCTCTGCTTTTCTCAGAAGTTTGTTTTAATGACAGTTGTGGTTCTGGGCAATAGTACGTAAATATGACCAACAGGCCAAGCACGACTGAAGATTGAAGACCTAATTCTAAAGGCTTGAAACATTATACTTATAAGTAGTCCTCAAATTTTTTACTGCGAGATTAGAATGATGTTGTCAATAGTTTGAAATAAATGCATCATAAAAAATCACTGATTATGTATTAATTACATGGCAAAACTTATATTTTCTTTATGCAAGTTTTGCATAATTTAACTTAATAACATTGAAGAGAGTATTAGGCGTAGTTACTGTAATTCTACTATTAAAAACTATTTCACTCTATCATTATTTATGAAATAAGAACAAAATCGAGTGGTTACTCAGCGATAATGTTGTGAGCTTATCACGCTAAAATTAGAAGTTCAATTCCTGCAATGGGCAGAGCACGATTGCTCATTGTGCAGCTTTCTGCTTAATAACATTCAAATTAAAGCTTTTGACAGATCATAAATCAGACTGTCCAGCCAGTCATAATGAAGTTAAGAGTTATAAGTCTGGTAAGATTAACCTAGGCCTCATTCTGCTGAATCTGAAATTTGAAACTTTGATGATGCTGTAATGTGTTTATTATATAAGAAAAAAAAATATATTGTCAGCAAGTTGAAATCAAGATCCTAGATAAAATACGATCAATCCATTTTAATTTTAAAACTGGAGAACTTGATTATCAGTAGAAGAGTGAACTTTTTACTTCATTAGTGATATAAAATCTGTATTCAAGCAACAAAAAGTGCGAAGAAAATGAAATGAGTAAATTATATGCAATTTCTAGATAAAAACTAGACAGTCTAGAGGGCAGTGAGGGTCGATGAATAAGTAATTCATGATGTCAGAAAAAACACGTAGGTTGATTTAGTCTTAATACAGAAAAAAACTCGTAACCCTATCTCATATATTAAACGTTTGCTGGGAAATTGTCATTTTCAGAAACAATATTTTATAGTGAAAGATAAGTAGTCAATCGCCATTCATATAAAAAAATGGTGCTTAGTAAAGATATTAATAAGCAAAAGCATGGATACTTACTTCACAGTGGACAATAAAGGCTCTTTCGACTCCACATAAAGTCCATCTTCTTCCACATCTTTACGTATTTCTACATGATCTGCCGTTCTATAATTACAAAAAATTTGGTTCTGAACATTTTCTCTGCAAATGAATAGCTCAGTCAATTAATAAAGTAGTTGTTACAAGCTATAATAAGTTATCAGACGATGTAGTTTAAATTTAATGTCAGTAATTAGTAAAAATATTATAATGCTATATTTCAGAAAGTGCACAATTTTAGACAGTGGAACTCTAAAACCAATACATATTCTTCAACAATCAAGATTTGTATGCACAAAAATGTTATTATCAGATTAAATACCCAATTGGCAAAGCTTGAATTATTCGTTTCTTGAACAGGTAATCGTAAATAAAAAGACTGAATCATGCATTTGCGAATTTTTAATTACATTAATTTAAATATTAAAGTGTCCAAATAATACTAATAACTTACACGAAAGCTAACTTACTGTTACCGTATGAATTTGTGAGTAACCAAATAACTAACAGATATAAAATACCTTAACATTTTATTAATCATCACTTCTATCTTAAAATAAATTGTTATGGTTAACTCATATAAAAATGTATAAAGCACATAAATGAGGAAATTGTATTAATTATATTAACAGCCTTGGTAAGTTGTTGAAGCTAAATTATCGTTAGTATATATTTATTTATATTTTTCATTCTTGAAGTTTATCCCTGTTAATGTATAGGAAATAAGGAAAGACGCAATGTATTTTTAAATTATATTCATTTAAGGTTATTTAATTGTTTGAATAAAATGCTTCACGGTAATCTCAAGTATCTTAATAACTCGTACCAATTAGAACATTCATCATGAACATAGGGAATTAGAGAGTTAGGGTTAAAGAAAAGATTAACCTACTGATAATTTAACATGTTGCACGTTGAGATGGCTAAGGTTTGAAGTATCATATTTATTTGAGGCGCGGATGTGGTATTCTTCCAGGAATCTGTACATATTTTTCCAAACTTTCCTCTTTCGATGTATATCAAATAGCCTTCATGATATCTCAACTGAGGTGTTTTCTTGAGATCGGATATGCTGGGTGCTACAGCCACTAGAGGGATGGTAGAACAACAAATTAAGGATTTAAAAATTTCTATCGTGAACTGAGTTTTAATGTACAATTAGACAATAAGTGATCACACTTCTTTCTCTTAACTTCCCTTTATGATAAGTCTGTTTGAGTTATTTATAAACAGAAATAGATATTTGTGCATGGACATAGACACAGAGACAAATGGAAAAACAGATTTGTAACTATCTTTTATTAACTCAATAATTCATTTATTAATTGAAGATCAATCCTAAATTACTTAAGCAACAAACAAAATATATTGATTTATTCTGAAACAAGTAAATAAACGTAAATGCTTATTCTTTTAAATTGTTAAATGTTCAGCTTGCTTAGTATATTTGCATAAAGTTATGTAAGGACTTATGTATTTAATTTTGAAATAATAAACTAGAGAGGGCAGATAGCCAACAGCATCTATCGCCAAATCTTGGGCTACCCCTCTCTGTCAAATAATGTTATTTGACCATTACTTTTATAGCATTCACAATTCCAAGGTGCGGAGCATATTTTCTCTGCAAAGAAACAAGAATCATGAACCCTCGGATCCACAGTCCAGTACGTTAACCACGTGGCTACGCCCATTCCGATCGCTTAAATACTGTGACCAAAACCTTGTGTATTACGATATCTTTCTAAATGTTCATATTACGTTTAATTGTAATACAGGTAGTGTTGTTAACTAACTTTATTTTAGAAACATCTATAGCATTGTGAAATTATAGTGTTTGTAACATTCCTCAAAATTCATATATATATATTTTTGTCATCTTCGTTTAATAAAGAGAAAGTTAAAATAGAAACAGTTATCAATACTTAAATAATAAAAGATAGCCTAGGACTGAGTGCTTTAAAATAACTGTGTCCACTTACAACAGTTTCGTTCATCTGCTCCATTGAAACAATCTGGAGATGTGTCACATCTCTTGCTCTGCTGTACACACTGCTTATTTCCGCAGAAGAACTGACCTTCATCACAATAATCTGTAAACAAAGAAGCATTTCTAAGAACATGCGAGCAAAAGCAAATAAGAATATGTAATAATATGTTAATTACACTGCATCTGGCATATCCAGTGGAGTCAGTATGTTTTCTCCCAATACCAGGATTTAATAAATCGATTGGGATACATTCAGATATAGTAGTGGTCAAGGTGCTACCTAAATAATCATTTTCATCAACAACAATTGACTTTGTTTGTTTGTTTGTTTTAACTAAACATAAAGCTACAATGGGATATATGTGTTCTGCTTACCACGGGTATTGAAAACCCGGTTTCTAGTGGTGTGAATCCGTAAGCTTACTGCTGTGCCACTAGGAGGCCAACAACAGTCACGTGAAATAATTTCTTCTAGCAAAAACTGTCCTTATTCAAAATAGTATATAAATAAACAATTACATGTAGTCAAAGAGAAAAACTGAACTGACCTTGTATACAATTTTCTTTAGCAAAACAAGAATTTCAAAATCCGGTTTCTGAAGAAAGTAGTCTGCCCTCATGTTACGGAAGTTCGGGTTATGGAATTTCGCCCATACGGAAATTATAAAGCGTGATCTATAAATTTGGAGCATGGACTGTATATTCGCCCTCACGGAATTTTGGGATAGATATAAACAATTTTTAAACACGAAATGCAAAAAAAAAAAGAAACAATTTGGCCAAAAACAGTATTTTTCTTTAAGAAATGTAGAGTACATTTTCAAGCTTCAAAGATGTAGATGGCGTGCTTTGTTTATATCAGCAAGCGCTTCTGTTACGATTATCGTACGGTCACGTAGTTATTCTTTGTTTTGTGTTTCAAGACTCTACAGTGTATTACCCTTATTCAAGATGTCTGGAAAGAGGCCATTGAAATCCAGAAAAATAATGTATCTATATTTTTCTATGTGGAGATAAAACAGAGAATGCATTAACTTGATTTAATAATTATGCAAAAATCTCAGAAACGAAAACAAATAAATAGAAGTAAATTAAGTGTTTGTTTCACGATCTTTGTAATATTTGTATAGATATTTGAGTAGCATAGTTTAGAAAGAAAAAATTATTCTTCAAAATGCCCTTAATTTAATATGTATCATTAAAGGTGGAATAAAAACAACATGAAATATGTGTTGTTTTAACTAACATCGCGTTCTCTAAGTAAACCAGTTCGTTGTTAAGATCACGGATTTTCTAGAGTACAGTTTATCATAAATTGTGCACTCGCAAAAAATATTTTTGAAGTTAAAACTTAACCTATGTAAGTAAGTTCAAGTAGATAACTAAATGTGTTTACTAGAATAGTTGCTACTAGGTCTGTATATACACTACATGTGGACACCCCTTATAATTAGTGGGTTTGGCTATTTCAGCCACACCCATTGCTAACAGGTGCGTAAAATCAAGCATACTGCCATGCAATCTCTATAGATAAACATTGGCAGTAGAATGGGTCGTACTGAAGAGCTCAGTGACTTTCAACTTGGCACAATCATAGGATGTCACCTTTCCAACAAGTCAGTTCGTCAAATTTCTTCCCTGCTAGAGCTGACCCGGCCATCTGTAAATGCTGTTGTTGTGAAGTGGAAACGTCTAGAAGCAACAATATCTCAGACACGAAGCAGTAAGCCACACAAGCTCACAGAACGGAACCACCGAGTGCTGAAGCGCCTAGCGTGTAAAGATCTAACAATCGTCTGTCTACAGTTGCAACACTAACTACCGAGTTCCAAACATGGCCAAGCAACGGCAGCACAAGAACTGTTCGTCGGGAGCTTCATGAAATGGATTTCCATGGCCGAGCCGCCGCACACAAGCCTAAGATCACCATGTGCAATGCCAAGTATCAGTTTAAGTGATGGACTCTGAAGCAGTGGAAACGCGTTCTCTGGAGTGATGTATCACGCTTCACTAGCTGGCAGTCTGACGGATGTTAGGAAAACGCCATCTGCCTGAATGCATAATGCCAGCTGTAAAGTTTTGTGGAGGAGAAATAATAATCTGGGGCTGTTTTTTATGGTTTGGGCTAGTCTCTTTAGTTCCATTGAAGGGAAATATTAATGCAACAGCATATAATGACATTCTAGAGAATTGTGTGCTTTCAACTTTGTGGCTACAGTTTGAATAAGGCCCTTTTTTGTTTCAGCATGACAATACCCCCGTGCACAAAGCGAGGTCCATAAAGACATGGTTTTCCGAGGTTGGTTTGGAAGAACTTGACTGACCTGCACAGATCCTTGACCTCAACCCCATCGAACACCTTTGGGATGAACTGGAACGCCGACTGCGAGCCAGACCTTCTCGCCCAACATCAGTAAAGCTCTTGTGACTGTATATGAGCTAATCCCTCCAACCATGTTCCAAAATCTACTGAAAATCCTTCCCAGAAGAGTGGAGGATGTTATAGTAGCAAAGAGGGACCAATTCTGTATTAACACCCATGGTTTTGGAATGAGATGTTCAACAAGCACATACTTTTGGCCATACAGTGTATGAGTTCCATATATATCGGCGTCACGTATAAAAATATGAAGTTAAAACATAATTGTAAAGTTAAAAAAATACTTAGCAAAAGTTCTGGTTACGATGGAAATAAGATCAACATTTTTATATTATTTAACTAAAATATGTTTTCTTGAAATCATTAGTATCAGTTGTTTCATATAAAAGTGGAGAGCCTTCTGAATACACTGAAAGTTAATATATTTTGTGTCATTGACCATTTAAACAAGGACTGTTTGTTTAAGTTAAGCATAATGCTATACAATGAGCTATCAGCGTTGTAAGTCCAGGAGGCAAGCTTAGGGTTCTGGATGTATTGAAGACTGTCGCTTCTCAACCAAATTTGTTATTTATTTTATCGCTAATATTCTCATATTTTTATTATTCACTATTAGTCAAACCCTCTTTTGTTTCTTAACTTCATCTTTATGGCTGAGATTTATTCTGTTCTTGTAATTTCCATTAATGTATGGTGATCTTCAATTTTATAGTCTACATAAATCTTACCACACGAGAATTCATCAGAAAAATCAGGACAGTCAATTACTCCATCACAAAGTTTACCAAATTGACTTCTGATCTTCAGCTCATTCGCACAACCTGAAAATAAAAGATTGCAATGTGATAGCACTAGAGATACTGGAATAATAACAACAGAGGTGCTAACGTGATAACAGTAGAGGTACCATAAGGGTTATCACCATGATTACAATAGGGGTATCAATGTAAAGTGACCAAATTTTCTGGATTCCAAAGCGGGACACTTAGCTGATGAATAAAAAATTGGTTGCATTCAAAACTTAAAACATCCTTTCACAAATTATGTATACTATCTTATTATTATAATTTTCATTATTTTTTGAAGAAATCAAGAGTACGTCTTTCTTAAACAACCTGAGGTTGTTGTTGTTATTTTTTTGACAAGTTGCATCAGAAAAATTAATGACGTGTCCTTGTATATAATAAACGGTCATTTTTTTCGCAGTTTTTTCCGCAGTTATAATTAACTTAAACACGATAATTATCTAACAAAATTGTCTCAAAAAATATAAAATTTTGTTTAGGATATTAATATAATGATAATGGTCTATAAATGAAATGTTACAGTAATAACTATGTAGACCGATACAAACTGTAAAAATTTAAGATATAATAGAGTTTACATTAAATTGTAAAAAATATTTTTGACATTCAGCACATATCCCGAAATAAAGCAAACTAATTTCATATTTTTTTGTCAGTTATAACACTATAACTATATAGTGAAAGCTGATATGCGACGTTTCAATGATTTCATTGTACATGTATGAATTTAAATACATAGTCAATGGCTAACGCGTAACGGTGTTTTATGAGACAGTAAACAAACTAATGTCACATTATTACATCTTTAATAAGTATATGATTATCTATGTATTTGAACGTTAATATGTGAAAGTAAAGAATATTATACTAGAACAGGACAAATATTGTGTGAAGTCATGAAGCTACCGTTCTATGATTAAAATATAATGTAGATAAGATTAAAGTTTTTATATTATTTAATTATAAAATGTTTTCTTGAAATCATTAGCATCAACTGATGCTATGAAATACTAAATACTACCGTATTTACCATTTCCCATAGCACGACATTTTCCCGTCCACTAAAGTTTCTGTGGGACAACGTGACAAGTAGCTCGAAAACGGGACAGTTCCGCCGAAGTTTGGTCACATTATCATCATGTAAGATTATCCAAATAATAATAAAGAAAAATCTGGTTTTCTCCATGAATTCGTTAAATTTCCTTGCAACTTTTTTATCATTTTAACGTAATCTATTACATGAATACAAAGAGACAAGTTGTACTTTAGATCAGTCTCTGACCTTTTTCCAACTGAGAATCAGCTAGCTCTGTACAAGTTTCACACAATAATCAATTTTTAAAGTACTTTTAAGCTACATTGTAAAACAATATACTTCAGTACTTTTATATTCTAAAACAAATTTTCTTAAATCGTCTTGGGCACGCCATGGCCAGGTGGTTAAGGGTTGCTGGTTCGAATCTCTGTTACCCCAAATATGCTCGCTTTTTCAGTCATGGGGCGTTATAATGTGAAGGTCAATCTCACTATTCGTTGGTAAAAAGAGTATCCCAAGAGTTGGCGGTGGGTCGTGATAACTAGTTGCCTTCCCTCTAGTCTTACATTGCTAAATTAGGGACAGCTAGCGCAGATAGCCCTCGTGTAGCTTTGCGCGAAATTCCGAAATTCAAGACAAACCAAACAAACTAATCAGTCGTCTTGTGGACCAGCTGTGAATGGAAACCATTGCTTGATATTTTACGCATGTTTGAACATAACAATCAGGCTACGGATGTATTCACGATGAAAGACTGCGTAAAGTTGATTCAACCCGATTCTCTAAGCTGTTAAGAGAAATGTTTGGTGGGGAAGAACGTTAAACAAATTCAAATAATTAACTCAATTTCATGCTGTATAATTTCTATTTCTAGTCACTAGTCGATGTTACGTACTCAGAGAAATCCTTCAGCGGAGAAAAAGATTGAAATAATTCTCTGAACTTCGGGCGTTTTTTTTTTTTTTCAGAATATTGATTTAATAGTTATTATACGGTGTTTTTTGCCGAGGAAGAGAAATCCTTGATTTTAAAGTGGAAATGAAAGATAAGCGTTAGAATATCCGAGTTGATAACGCTTACCAAGGTTAAAATAATTTCTTTATCTATTTTATAAGATAAACAACTTACAGACTTAGGTCTACAAAACCCGAAGCCGCTGTCTGTACCTTGAAATGTCGAACAGTTGATTTTCTGATGATCCTTTTTTCTATCTAAACAGTGTTCATATTAAATCTGTTTATAAGATACTCAACTTACCGGGCTTAGGATTACACGATCCAGGACCTTTGTACTTCGGATATGTCGAACAATTGATCTTGTCATGAACTTTTTTTGGAAGCAATTTTTTGCAAGAGCTCCAGAAATCTGCATATCAACAAAAAAAAACTATTACAAGTTCATAAGAAACGAACTGGACTTATAACTCTTTCATGTTATTTTATAGCAATCATTGTCCACTTACAGTTAAAGCATGTATATATTTTCTTACACCAAAGTCATATCGAGCTTTCTGCTGAGTCCACCGAGTTGAATAAAAACCGTTGTTTTTAGCGATGTAAGTCCATAGACTTGCCGCTGTACCAGTGAGGGACTACATTTCGCCAACTATTTCCACTCACAAACAGTTAAACAGGTCAATAAAATCATTTTAATTCAAATTAACTTTACTTAAACTTTACGTCAGAAGAAATGTCTAAACCTTTTGAACAAAAACTGTGGAAGTGTCTTAAAACCAGATTTTAATGTTAAACATAAACCACTCAGTGAGGTAGCTGCGCTGTGTCAGTTGGAAAGATCAGACCTTGGATTTTGGTATATTAAGGTCTGGAGCTTAATAAGGAAAAAGATTAAAACATTTAATAGATTTTGTTAAATTTATATAGAAGAAACAGAGCAATAATAACTTGAAATAGAACTTTATAATATGTATGAGCTATTTTTGAGTTAATCAGAACACATTATTTATAATTCATCTAACATGAAAACTTAGCTTTGAGTCGCGAGGTATAATCTTAGTTCACTGACGCTCAGCAATTAAGTTTTATGCATGCACATCCATGAAAACCAATAAAATACACATTATGAGGTTTAGTTTTTTTTATATTAGTCTTAGTCACTATCATAACAGGCCCAGTAGAACAATTCAGCCCCAAGTCCGTCTGATCCTTGATTCGCCCATAAGTACAGGATTTTCAGCTCTTAAATTTATTCAATAGGGAAAAAAAAACGGGTTCATCATAAAGAAGCCGAATAATCAATGTTTCTTTAATAATCTCCATTGTTAGATTCGATGGCATTAGCTTAGTTTTACCTTCACAGAAGTTCCTGCAAGGTAATATGACGTCATCATTCTGGCACTGAGGCTGTAGAATTTGACAAACAAACTCTTGAGCCAGAGTGTAACATTCAAAGTCCACAATCTGACGATAAGTTATCAAATCTTCTTTGAGTTCATTTGTATTACTGTGACCAACCAGATTTGGGTATGATGTGACGTTATAAGACAAGGTTTTACAGAATTCTAACGCTATTGGACCACAGCGACGTGGCAGTATCGTTGGCAGTGGCGACGTAACAGGAACGATGTCAGTGGTTAGTCCTTCAAGGTACCCAGGGTATTGCTGGCGAGGTATCCAAGAATCATAGATCTCTGTTTCTGAAGCGGTTCTTTCTGTATAAGATAAAAAAAAAAGCAACTGATCATCAGACGTAGGAATTAAATAATACATACTATGAAGTTATCAATATTAATAAATCACATTATTCGTTTTAATTCTCAGATAGAGTTTATTCAAAATCTGTAAAAAATTAGGAGAGAAACTGAAATTCGCTGGACTCAATGTTTGCATTAACTAATAACGAGTAGAATTCAGAAGTTGAATACGTTATATTAAAACAGTTTTATAGCTTCGTAAATTCGTTACATTTAACGTTGATGTTTACAGTCATGCTCATACTGACGATCGTATGTCTCAAAAATAGCTATGAATTTTAAATGTCATTGCAAAAAGTTCCCTTTTAAGGCTGTCATGTTCAGAGTACACTACTTTTCCCTGCATGCCTTTCATCGTCCATCTAGCGTAGAGCACAAACGTTTTTCTATACCAGTTTCAATAGTTTGAAAGTATATAACTCTTGTGATTTGACTAGTATATCTTCGAATGGAATAAGACGAATACCTGTTTTATTCTCCAGCTATTTGATGTATGCAACGGCTGAACAGGTGTGATGTGGAAACAAATTGTGTTGCCTTCCCATATGAAGATCCTTCTTGATTATGTTGTGTACTGTTACCTGGGATAACTAGGTGGCTGTTCACTGACGTTTGTGTTCATGGGCTCTCATATTTTACAAGATTCTCATTTCGTCCACTGTTACTGGAGTACAACTTGTCCCAGTTCTCTTTCTGAGTGGTCCTTGTAAATTCTTCCAGCCACATTAAGTAAAAAGATGTTCCTATCTTGAAAGTTCTAAATTCCCCATCTGAACATATCTTTAATATCTGAATGCATTAATATTTTGAGGGCTGTTACATACCTTTCACACAAACAATCGATTTTCAATGGCATGACGTTACCTGTTTAACGTCAAACAATGTCAAAATGCTGATCTGATAAATCCATTCTGTCGTGACTGTATATCGGCCATGGTTGTCGTCACGTGACCTTTTGAGTTGCATGTTCAAAATCGCTTTAATATTACATATTTTATATAATTCAATGCTCCAATATTAAATTTTGAAATTGTGAAGTATAGTAAACAGTTTATTTACTAACCTTGAACCTGTACAGAGTTTTGATCAATTTTTATCCCGTTAAAGACACCGTACTTTAAACTGGAAAATTCTTCCATTAAAATAACGTATAGATCACCAGAGTCTCCTTGGAAGTTTTCTGTTGAAAGATACACGTTGAAGTGGACGACTAGATCGTCACTTTGGCGTCCGCTAAGTAAAAAGAAAGATGATGCACTTGATTTTATGTGTTACTGGATACAATTTTACATGTGATTTTACTTGTTATTGGATGTTGTTTATTATTGCATCGTACATTCCTTAAATATAGCTAGTCTCCATGTGTTTGGAAAGTGAGTTTTATTCGTTTTAATGTTGGTTCATTCACAGTACTGGTTAAAATATTTAATACTTATATTTCGGTCCTAATTAGATGTATTCTTAATACCAAATAGATAATTTTACATTGTTAGATTAATATATATGGACTTAGAACGAACCTAAATCTCTTAAACTAGTCGAACCTCGTGAGACATTATTGTGACTGTAGCTAATAACGAGAAGACCCAACTGATAAATAAGTTATATTGTGTGGTTTGTTTAGGGCTAAGCAAAGTCCATCTGTGATATTTGTTCCTAAGTTGAACTGACAGAACAGAAGAAAAACAGAATCAATAACATCCACCATTAACTTTTGGACTACTCCAATCGAATAATGGGATTTGACTGTTCCACTTATAACTTTCACGACCTCAAAATGCAATTTATTTTTAAGTAAATCAAATCACGAATCTTCAGAACTACAGATCGCCACGCCAATAAATAAGCCACGCCCGGTCCTTGAATGCATACATTTTAATCTATCAAAATTATTTTTATTTATTTCAGATTTTGCTTATTCCTACTTATAACAGAACAGTAAATGATCTGTGTTATTTTACTTGTCTTTTTTTTGTTTCTATCTGTTTAGACAGGTTACTTTAACGAGGAGCTATGTTAATGGTATTACATATTTCTAAATGTGGATTAACATATTTACATATATCTAGGCACTATTTCACATTTACTCGGTGTAGTTTTATACATTATTATAATACGGTTTCACGCATTATTAAATGTGATTTTGCATTTTACTAAATATATTTTATATATTTGCATATTTTAATAAAAGCGTTACAGAAATCAGATTTTACACTTTAATAAATATAGTTTTACGTTTACCAACTATTACATTTCACTTTACAGTATTTATTTAATATGATAGTAAATTTTACTTTACCAGGTATAGTTTTCACAACTTACATACGTTGGTTTTATAAAAGTAACTAAAAGTATGGTGATAAGATATATTTCATGTTATGTTTAGTTAAACTGAATATAAAAATTAACACGAAACGCTTAACACACAAAGTTAGTTACAATAAAAGTATGTATTTACTACTATTCATGTTCTGAAATGTCGATTAAAATACATTTTCACTCTGAATTTTAGCTTGCTATTCACCCTTATAAGGTGTGTTTTTAACACTCACAATTCTAGAACCGTAATTTCTTCGTATAAAAATCATCATGCTTGATTGTTTTCTGGACACTTACCTATCTAGAGCTGTACCTTCTGCGCTTACAAAAACACTACACTAAACACTATTATTGAGTATTTTACAGACACTCAACTTTCTAGAGCTATAACTTCTGCACGTACAAAAACACTACACTAAACACTACTGTTGAGAGTTTTACAGACACTCACCTTTCTAGAGCTATAATTTCTGCACGTACAAAACCGCTACTGTAAACACTACTGTTGAAAAGCATCTCCAACTATAAATAAAATTAAAAAATGTATAAGAACAAGATAAAAGTTCCACGCTGTGATTTCTTTAACCATTGCTAACAAGCAGATTATATTTTAAGGACGCGTTTCCTGTTCTTTGATCTAGCTCTCTCATACCTCATGGTAAATATTTCAAAGCATGATGTGACGGGCGTTTACTTTAGAAATCCATAAAACTTGATCTTAAAGAGACAATCAAGCCGTGACGAGTTTTTCTTCGTCGAGTCAAGCGAGTCTGACTGCTGCAATCTTACAAAGAAACACCTCTATAGAAGGTTGTTGTTACTATTCTAATGTAAAGTTACTCACTGTTCACTGTGGGGAATCGAAACTCGGAGCTTAGTTTTTTATAAGTCGTTAAACTTACTGCTGACCTATCAAGAGACAATTACAGAAAATTTCGTTAATACAAAAGATACCTAGCCGATGCAACAACAAATCCTGTTTGTCATAAGTAAGAACGTAATATTTTATTAGCTACACTCGTTACGGTGGGATAATTTTTAGTTATAGTGTAATTAGGTAGCTCGCTTTGATTAGATGTTGTTATTAATTCATACTGATATATGTATCACTAAATTAATTTTAAACTGCACTTTACAATATTTTATATATCAAATATCACAACATTTCAGATGATATAACTCAGTATCAATCTTATATCTCTTTAAAAGGTTGTGGCTTAGTGATAAACTTGAGGATTCATTATGGTAATATTCTGGATTATCCTCAGCCGACATAGCAGAGATAACTTTACTTTAAAATATAACTTTCAATAACATGTATTGGAACTACATTGGTTTCGATATTACTTTATTTTCAGACAGGTAATCAGATACTCACTAGTATTTTCAGACAGGTAATCAGATACTCACTAGTATTTTCAGACAGGTAACAAAACACTTCCTGGTAGTGAAAGACAATTAATAAAATACTTTCTAGTACTGACAATAAAGGTAGTCAGATAGTATTGAGAGACAGATAGTGAGACATTACTTGACAGTGACAAACAGGTAATATGATACTCCCTAAAAGTGACAGACAAGCTGTAAGATACTTCCTGGAAGTAATGTTTAACTAATCTAAAGGTTGTTATGAAAGAGTCCAGTTTGTTTAAATTGTACTCATTACTAAAAACTCTGTTCAAGGGAACAGATAAGCACACTTTAAGCTTTTAATATTTTTGAACGAGAGAATAATTGATTGAATTGATTTTAGAAAATAATAAAACAAACACGTGTGGACGACACTTAATTTGAAAACGGGTATTCTAGACTCATCGTTAAATAATGATTGAGATTTCTACTGATAATGTATATTTCTACATGATTTATGATGCATATTGTACATGACTGATTGCCTAGGTTTGTCCATAACTGATAGTCTAGGCTTGTATATAACTTATAGCCCAGATTGTTCTTAACAGTTGGTTTAGATTTCTGTATAATTACTGATGCATAGTGTACATAACTGATGCTGTTGGTATCTACATAACATATAGTCTACCCTGTACATAACTGACGACCTAAGTTTGTAGGTAACTGATAATCCAAGCTTTTGCCACTAAATCTGATAACTATGTCGATTGGTTAGATAAATTTTACTTTAAATTATTGTATCTTAATAAATCAGAAATCTACTAAGTCCAATGATTTATGTAATAGACTGGACAAGTTGCTCTTTAAAGGTGGCAATGATTCTTCTGGTTCAATCGGAAACATTTATAATCTAACTGCAGTTGTTTATTCCACTGTGAAGCTCTAAAACATTTTAATGGACGGACGAAACCTTGATATGGAAGCTCTTAAGTTTCTTCTCTAACCATGTGATGGTACCATGAAGCATTAACAAAACATTATTTTTCATTATTTTGACTTTATTTTAAAATTAAATTATTTATTTTATTAAAAATTTATCGTGGGTAGGGCTAAAATTGTTTTTTTGGCTGAGCATTAAGAAGTGATACATTGTAGTCAATTTTTGTTTTTGTCTTTTTTTCATCTCGGTTGAACAGTTTAAATGAAAAAGGAGTTTACCTTTGATTTGTAAAGTTGAACTTTTGTCTGAAATTCATCTGATAAAGAATCCTTGAGACGTTCTGTGAATTTATCTCCGTCTGTTACAGAAAACGTTCCCTTGAAGACGCGTTCTGAAAAGAATCTGAATCTCAACACATTTGTTCTTTATATTAAAATGTAAGACACGCTATTAATCTCCCATTTTAACTCTAAACGTGTTAACATAGTTGTAACAATAGATTAATTACAGAACTTCTTTCACGGAGTTGTGGATATATTCTATTAATTAGAAGAACTAACTTCATCTCCTGATTTTTCTCATCAATTCTATTTAACAAGGATCTTAACTGAACTGAGATGTATTATTACGTAACATTGACTAAGTTTGTGATTATTTGATACTTATTATCAGATGTTCATGTTCTTTTATTACAGTGCTTATTAGGGGTTAAATGTTTACATTTTACTACAGCGTTAAACATAGGATAAAGGTTTACAGTTTACTATGGTGTTAACCAAAAGATAAGATTTTATATACTTTATTCCAGTATCAAATAAAAGATCAATGTGTTTACTTTTCTAGTGCTCACCACAGGATAAACGAGAAAACTTACCACTATGTTTCTCTTTATTTAGATAGTGGACTAGAAAGAAAGAAACAAAGATGGCAATTAATATCTGTAGTCACAAAATAAATTTAAAGCTAACAAAGTATAGAATTTTATCAGACAGGCAACATGGATTTATTCAGGGAAATAGTTGCCTTAAAAATATTTTGATATGCTTTGAAAATATTAATTCATATAGAGATAAGGGTAAGGATTTAGATTTGGTGTATCTGGATATTCAGAAAGCATTCGTTTATGGAGTACACAGAACTAAATCTATACAGATTTTATTTATTTTCATATTTTATTATATATAAAATTCACCGTTTACGATGTGAAGATCGTAATTAAGCCTACGATAATCAGAAAAAGCTGCTAAATATACACAGTTTACCAATAAGTAAGTAGTCGTTCACTCTAAGTAGATTACAGTATTGTTTACAAAAATAACGTGAAACGAATACTACATATGTAACTTTAGTATTTAGCGGATCCGCCCTTTGTTATGGCATTTACAAGATCTGAAATGTTAGCCAGCTAATTTACACCCTATTACTGACGAAGAATTGAGGGACTGATGTCCCTAGGATTTCTTTGTTTTGGACATTTTTGCAGGAAGTGATCAACGATGGGACACACATGCTCGAATAATTCATATCCTATTCGACGATTGTTCTGATCCAGAGAATCTAAATGCCCTCATTTACAAACTATTATTTTGTTACTTGAGGTAAATAAGCATGAATCAATTCGTTGTTTGGTGAGCTGGTAAACGGACTTGCTTGATAATTATTATATATTGTGCAGCAGTAGTCGTTTAGCATATCACTAGCTGTGACGGTCCAGACGCACAGATGACACTCCACATCATAAATGAAATACCAACATACTTTATCGTGGCTGGCAGATGGTTCAATAACATTTCAAGTGAGAATAGTCGTCAAACCCAAATGAATGATCAGTCAGAGAATTGTAAAAATCTGGACTCGCTAGAAAACATCCTGAAAGGAGGTGTTCGTGATATGTTTTGTGATACCCAATTCTGTTCACAAATTGCCCAAAGTAAGAAGTAGATTCCATCTAGCTACTTTTCAATTCTAGTCCATGAAGATAATTTCTGATGGTTTAGAAACACACTTGTATCTGTCCTGCAACAGCATGGCCCTTCACATGGAAGACATTTCTCACAACATGAAGAATCTGTTTTGCTGACTTTGGGTTGTTTCAGACATGACTGAAACTCCACTGTCATCCTACTCACTGTGGATAGTGAGTTTACAAGTGACCAATATAACAGATTTACCGTTGTACAATTATTTTAGTGCTTACACTAACAGCGTTAGCTTAGTCGAGGGTAACAACATCAACTCAGAGTTAATTTGCTTGTCATAGACCTGGGACTTCGATAAACTATTTAGTTCTAGACCGGATATAAAACTCAGTGATGTTTGTAAGTTTGTAAAACTGTTGTATATAACTCATTGTTTGTAATAACTATTAGTAATAACCGTTATTATAAATTGTATTGTTTTTATGTTTGTATATTAAAACATATTTGTATTAAAAAAGGAAAATGCGTGTATCAATCTTGTTAGCAATTAAGATAAATTTAATACATACTAACATTTAATTAACTACTAAACACAAATTAAAATTCCGATTATTTGAAATAGTAATACGTAATGTATATAACATAATAAATCGGAAACTCGTCCGAAATAAATAATAATAATAATACGTAACACCTGGAAAGTTGTCGTTAAATTTCAATGTCATTCTATTGTCCAACTATACAACACCATGAGAATACTGTTGATTTCCGAGATATTTTTGTCCGTAGCATAGCTGTTAGTATCCTGTGGTCTTTATCGAGCTGTACATGTATTTAACGTTGGAATTATATGCATATGACGTCATGGAAACGGTCAGTTAGTATTCCTAGTATGTCTATTTAATTATGGTTAGCTGTTGTAATCAGGTTAGCACATTAAAATTTTGAGCCATTTATCTCCTTTGGTAATTACTTAATGCGTCCGTGAATGTACAAATTAATTATCAGCGTTAACAATAAGTTTAAGCTGGAATCCAAAAGAAGTAATATTGAACCGTTTTATTTCCTTTTAGACGTTGTAAAAAATAGCAATATTTTCTTGTTGTTGATCCAAAACAATACATAAAATATTTTTGATACTGTATTTTTGCCTTATAAAAACCCTGTTATGATGTATATATTGTATTATCTCTTCTATGCTCGCCCCTTTCAGCCGTGGGGGCATTATAATGTGGCGGTCAATCCCACTATTTGTTGGTAAAAGAGTAGCCCAAGAGTTGGCGGTGGGTGGTGATGACTAGCTGCCTTCCCTCTAGTCTTACACTGCTAAATTAGGGACGGCTAGCACAGATAGCCCTCGAGTAGCTTTGTGCGAAATTCCAAAACAAATCTACATCAATAAATGAACTTATGCTTACGTCCGTAATAAATAGCAACTGCTGCTCCTACCGTCACGAAAAGCAGCGCCAAAATCACGCAAATCCACGTTGTTGGTGTACAACCGTCTTTCTTCGTAAATTTAATTTTGTGGTTTCCACAGCTTTCACTACTGGCACTGCCGTTGCTGCTACTAAATCCATCGTTGAAGGCTGACGTTAGTGAATGCTTGTGATAAAAGCCCTTCTCGGACTGAAAATTTCAAAATAAAACGCTGCATCAAAGAAACATTACATTGTAAACTTGGGTTAAACAAATAGTGTAAAGTTATCAAGTTTTCTTAACTATTTTAACATTACAATTATCAAAATTCCTGATCAAAACAAGTTACCTACATAGCCCAGAACTCGTCATTGTTGTTTTAACGCAAAACAGCACCAAAGGTTGCCTATACTCTGTCCATTGCGGGTATCGAATACCGTATTTTAACATTTTAAATCAGTAAGAATACTGCAGACTGGCCAGAAGATTTAGCAGAGCTGCAAATTAACTCAATAAAGAATTTAGCACCTTTATTACTAATAATGTTTATAATATATTCATTTATCAGTTGGGTACACTAACTGTTAACGATATTTATGGCCGTACTTCTGTGAGTTAATTACAAATTAGTGAAAAATAAGAATATCTCTAATTTATTCAATGAACATACTTATTTTGAAGGCTGAAAAGTTCTCTGTTTAGTTTAAAGCACTCAAAATACGATGACAAATTTTATCTGCATAAATAAAAATGCATCAACAGATTCATCAGTGTACAAAAGTATCAAAATACACCGACTTATCCACATCTATCTGAAAATGGATCAAAGTACGTCAGCAGTTTCATGTCAGTATACAAACAAAATATCTGTTTTCAGTAAATCCATCTAAAAACCCAAAGTAAACGTTTTCTGAATCTCTTTATTATCATGTTTTATGTACTCATTTATTTTAGTATTCCTATTTATCTATTGCTTGTTACTGCAGATGAAAATGCCGAGTTTACTCTGCGATTATCTATCTATTACTCGTGTACAGCACGCGAGAATACTGGGTTAACACCGTAAAATGTATATATTTGAAAATCCATCGCACAGGCTTCAAATAATATCGTTTTAGTTGTAGAGAGCGCCACTTCTGCGTGTATTTTTTTAATAACATACTCACGATAAACAACCTTGTAATGAGAAATGGTATTAATCTCCAAGTAACGCTTGCTTAAACATTTCTGAAGAAAGTTTTTAAATACTTAAGTGAAGCACTAAAATAAATTATTTATAACATAGATACATATTAAAACATGTCACAATCTAGTAATGATGCCTGCTATCCGAACTTTAAAATTATATAACCATGGGCAAAATAATTCTCCATAAATATACATAAAAAAGCTGAAAAATGAAATAATTAAAAATTGCAAGTTTTTATATTGGAAGAGATATCGTGAAAAATACAAAGAAAAAGGTGAATCAAAATGTTCCAAAAAATAGTTCCTACATTTATATGTAGACATGAAGTCACAACAGAGATTTGTAGCTTGAGAAGATAATATAGATACTACTTCCACCCTAGTTTGTTCATTTTTAGTACCTAGTTGTATACTTAACTCAATTTGTTTCTGTTTTTCTTCACGATTCCTATTCCTCGTTTTAAAATAGCAATTTTTAATTATCTTGTATTAAATGTTCAGTACTTTGCTAATCCTCTTCGACTCTAATAACCTCTGCAAAGCGATATGGCATGCTATCAATGAGGTTATTGATGTAATGCATCACGGTTTCATTCCAGCTTTTCACTGGAAGACGCTGTAACTCAACTACGGTAGCTGGTTTAGGATCATGATTAGCAATTTTTCCGCTCAATTCTGCTCAACAGTTCTCAACGATGTTACAATATGGAGACTTTGTAACGTCCTCCTGGTCAAGACAATCCTATGCAGTAAGCATACAGTGGGCAGTAGCATTATCACCGTAAAACACAAAGTTATTGCCAAAATTTGCCCTAGCATATGGCAAAAATACTACATCCATGTGGTGCCTATAGAAGGCGCCATTGATGTTTCCTTGGATAATATGAAGAGCAATTTTCCATTATGATTAACAGCTGCTCAAATATGAATTGTACCACCTCCTGTGTGTTCTCTACGGAAAAAAATAATCTTTCGTCATCTGTTCTCTAGGCAAACGACAAACAGGAATCCTACCACTAGCTTTAACAAGCTGTAAACAGGACTCATCTGAAAAAATTACATGCCGTTAGTGTTCTAACCGTAAATTAGCATGCCTATGTAACACGTTTACAGCAGAGAATTCTGGTTAATACCGGTTTCAATTGGTTCTTCTTTCAAAATAACCTTGTCTTGTTAATCACCTATCAAATGTTCTTGTAGATATTTTGGAATGAATGTATTCATGTTGTAACACTTCTTTCAACCTTAACGTGTTAACATGATCAAAACACGGGCATCTCGAGCAGTAGTTTTTTGACGTCTACCAGTAGACTTCTTTAGTCGGACGCTGTTTCAATATTGTAAAAAAGATTGTACTAGAAGCACACTCTGTTATTCAAAATCAAATACGTATGTGCGTTTTGACGAACAAATGCTCAAAAACAACTCACACATACCAGAATAACAAGTCGTACATATTTGTCCGATCATACGCTACCTTTTACTTTACTATTCGGGTATTTTAATAACTATTGCATGCATGTAGACAATAATATCAGCATAGAACATTATGCAAACATTTTGACCAATACTGTATTCTGGTGACCTACATTATGAATACAAACATAGTATTATTTTTAGCACAGTTTTTGTCTTACACTTTTGTTTTTTTTAATCACCTTAATACGTATTTTGTGTGAAGTTAGTTACCACCATGTCGTCATGTAAACTGTTAGCTGCTGCCGAGTCTTCAAGACTATAGTTTACGTTCTAAAACACCTGCTGTATCTAATGTTCAACTGAGTGAATTGTACTAAAATCAATTATACTGTATATGTTCGATTCCCAAAGTGACGCTTCTTCTTAGAACTTTCCTTATTCTGTTGACCACTTGCTTTTGGTAGAAAGACACTTATTCTCGTGTTTCATGTTGACTATTGACCACTTCCTTTTCATAGAAGGACACTAATTGCTACGGTTCTTGTTAACTACTGAACATCTTTTTGTCGTTGTTTGTTTGTTTTTTTAATTTCGTGCAAAGCTACTCAAGGGCCATCTGCGCTAGCCGTCCCTAATTTAGCAGTACACTGCTAGAGGGAAGGCAGCTAGTCATCACCACCCACCGCCAGCTCTTGGGCTACTCTTTTACCAACGAATAATGGGATTGGCCGTGACATTATAACGTTCGCACAGCTGAAAGGGCGAGCATGTTTGGTGCGACGATGATTCAAACCCGCGATCCTCAGTTTACGAATCGAACGCCTTAACCCACCTGGCCATGCCGGGCCGCCTTCTTGTCATGGAAGGACAATAGCTCCTGCAGTTCATATTGACTGCTGACCGCTTGCTTTTTACGTAAAGATTGTAACTCCCACTGTTCAAGTTAACTATTGACCTCATGCTTCTCATGATCATACCCCTTCACCTCTTCATACTGACTGCTGACCATCTGCTTTTTGTGAAAGGAAAATAATTTCTGTGGTTTCTGTTAACTATTAATTACTTGCTTTTCATGGTTCTCGTATGTGTTCGTTTAAGACTGTAAGAAGAATAGTTTTTTATGAATTTTTTAAGTGCGGGAGACGTTTATGCAGGTGAAGGAAACTAACTCATAACTAACATTTTTGTTTTCCTTAGAAAACACTTATCACAATCTTCTTGTCTAGTCTACTACAGACTTAAAATCAAATAACACTAGAGAGCTGATTATCTGAAATGCCATATTTACGAAGAAATACAAATGTTTTGTTGTTTGATTGTCTTATACTATGTAATTTAAAGCATATGAATTGGTTTTATAAACTTGTTATGTTGTAACCCAACTTTCATGACAAAACCCTACCTATATTTTTCATCACTAAAATTGGCTACCCCAAAGTTAAGGTGACAGTACAGGTTTTAATAAGTTAGTCAAACTTATAAAATCTTCTCTTTCTTGAAAATAGTACCAAGCTAAAAGGTGGTTATTAAATAGAAACAAGCTGCTGTTGTTATTGTTGAGTATACATTATACTTTTCAGTATTTACCTTTTTGTACATTAATCCTACTTTTATGGATATTTACTTGTCCTGTATCTGTTGATAATACCTAGTTTAACTGTATTGTAATAAGTTTTCGTTCCACATATTTCATATAAACTTTTAGATGTCACATAGGTCTGGACTATATGATAAACATTGATAAGGCTTATTAACGAATGTCTTAAGATCAGGCAGGCGAAAGACAGATCTGATACGGTTTTTTTTTTTTTCACAACACTGATCTAATATTCGTTGTGTGTTCATCAAGAGAACTATTAAAAAAACATATGCAAACAACATTGATTTATGTAGTAGGACTATCAAGTTGCAATTAAATACTAAGTGTTGTTGGTGCTTGTAGCAACAATCAAAAGACTATTTATTACACTCAGATGTGTTTGTTACTATCTGCCATCTTGCTCAGGTTTACTGAACCATCTAAATTGTTGAAACGCTGTCTTTGCTGATGACACAGTTCCCAGTGCTTGACGGAAGTTTGATAACATCAAAACTATAAAGGCAGAATTAGTTAACTAGATCTCATTTCAAGGTGTGTATGTGGGACAGAATGAACTGGATTTCCAGTTCTCAGATTACTTTTCCAAGTTAGATCAAATAAAAAGAAATGAGATATCTTCTGTCAAGTACATAAATATAAAGAATACACAATGAAACTCTTTTAATCAGGTATAGGTCACAAAGTGTTTAAGTAGAGTAAGGTCTAGAATTACTTAAAACAGTACTCGTTAAGTAAGTACATAGTATTTAATAAATTATTTCAGCAAACTATCGATAATTAAAATAAATATATGGAAATATAAAGAAAATCTTTTACTGAGAACCCAAAGTTGGTTATTTTATTTAAAAATCAGTTTGTAGGTAAAGAAACAACAGTTAGAAGTACTTAATGATTACCCTCGGTCAGCATACTTTAGTAAAATAGATTTTTACATATTTTATGAGTCATTTCTAGAGATATTAGTATAATACTGAAATTTATCTTTGAAGCTAATGAGTAATTTCTGAACATTTTAGTGTAATGAAATGTAACTTTGAAGCTGAAGATTCATTTATGGACACTTTTATGCAATACTTACATTGTGTCGTTGAAGCTGACGAGTCATTTATGGACACCTTAACACAATACTTACTTTATGACTTTGAAGCAAGAGTTCATGTTTTAGATGACACGCCTCCCAACTTTCAGAATTTATTTAAATATCAAAATTAATTTCGACATTGAATTAAAAACTTAAACGCGAATAATTTCATCCCCAGTTAATTTTACAAATTTGTCTTACTTCTTAGTCATGCTCATCAAACAAAACTTTTGTTACTTCAAATCATTATCAGCTGCTGTTTTTGAGAGTATAAGTTACAAATGATATAATTTGGGCAGAATATTGTTCAGAAGTCAACCCTGGTGCGATGTTATACGAGTTGCGTTCGTTTTATTGTATTGTCATCAAGTGTTTCCCCAGAAATATTTCTAAATTTTTATATTAGATCATTACAAAATAAAGAACCATTTCCTCCCAAAACAAACCAATACTTTTATCATCTCTTTTACCAGACGTCTTGCTATTTCAACGTAAACGTCGTTCGTAATAACATTAGCTAAAATGTAATTTTTTTCGGAAGTATTCGGTTAACCAGAAGAATGACAAATAACAAAATATATACAAATAATACGTAATTTTAACAGGTTGATACAACGTGTATGAATAGCGTTTCAGGTAATCTTTTGCTTCTCATATTTCAACAAGCTTACAAGTTTTGGTACTGAACGAAAGACTTCCTGGCTAATGACTTGTGGGAGACACAATGTAGCTAGGAAATTATATTTTTGAAGCCTTATAATCAGAAATCCGAAATTAACAAATTAAAATAAATAGAATAAAAAACATCTGCAGTCTATATAATATTTTTCTACAAGTATGTTCGCTTATCTTTAGAAATGCAGAATAAAGTTCATTAACCTTATTTTTTAGTATATATGCTTCTAGCTCTAATACGACTGTTAATAAATACAAAGATATGAAACTTTAGTGAATGAAACTGTTCGGGATGATTAGGACTTGTATTAAAAAAAAACTTTGAAATTTACGCTGAATGAAACTAGGCCGGTGACTTAACTCACAAGCTCTGTGCCCTAGCTACGTGTAGCCTACGATTCAGGTGTCTAGGTATGAAAAGCTGACAACATTCATAAGTATGTTGTTTTTGCTTCAATTGAACTTGGTTCTGTTGTATATAGCAAACATGACGTGGGAACATTAAATACAGAGCCAATCAGTTGTTTTACTTCATTAAGACCCTTCACCTCTTCAACCATCACTTTACCAATTTGTTAACATACACTACTCCCAAGGATCATATATTACATCATATTCCAATTTTGTATTTGCCTCTTAGCAAATAAATGAGCTAGTTCACTTTCTATCTAAAATACATAAGAAACCCCAGTAGTAATTAGTGGAATTGTTTGAGATATTTTTTACACTGTTTTATGCGACTTATATATCATTATGACCCTGTTAACCAACAAAATAATAAACTCACAAGTAATTTGATGCATAAATAATTGATTTAAGTATGTTAATAAATTCGATATGATCAATTTGAATCTCACCATAATTCTAGTACTAAAAAAATGTAGGTGGTTGAAGGTGAAAATAATATTTCATTAATATAAAAAACTAGTGAATTTACAATGCTTTACAAATAATAAGAATTTATTCCAAACTGACTATAACCAATCTTTGAAAGAAAAAAATTATTGTTAAAACCAACTAAAAATATAATTTTATCACATCAAATTTTTGGTGGAGAAAGTAACAGCTTATTATAAGTCTTAGAAGTGCAGAAATGTGAACATTTAAAGAAAATTACAAACTACTGAAACAAGTATTACAATATTATAAAGTACCATATTTTGCCGAGAAGGAACAAGGTCAGTTTACAAAGTGTTCCGGTTTATTGTTTAATTATATCTGTAATCTTTCGAATTTTATATAAAACAAATGCCGATGAGTAATCATATAAAACATGATCTACAGATATTGTATTTAGACGTTTCACTTTCACCTCACTTCCCACATTATAGTTACCAAGATGCGTTACATACACCCACAACTAGGCCTATCCTTACAGTATGATATATTATGCCACGTACATGGGTCACAGACTCTGGTAAACGAATAGAACAATCAGAAACTAGCTTTTCTGAAAAGTTTTGTGTTTACTCAGGATAAGCGGAGATTCCTCCGCAGAAGGTATTCCCTACCTTAAACAGAAGTAGTACAAACATGTCACGATCTTACTCAAGCTACGTTAAGATGAATCATGAGATTGAGGACGAGCAGCTCGTACGTGAGTGTGAGATACACATGATATGTAAAGGCTTAATTTTGTAATTAATTAAAGTATTTCATACTCCAACCAAAATATCACTGAAATTTAATTTAATAAAACAATTAAATTGGCTAATTTTTAATAAAAAAAGTTCCTTCTTCTAATTTTAAACATACCTTCTTAACAATGTAGTAATTGATAAATGAGCAATATCCATTTCAAGCTAATTACTGGTTTAATTAAATATGTCCAAAGCATCTGCTACTGACATTATACGGTCTCATCTAATTAGGCTAAAAGCAATACTGATAAACATAACGTTGAACAAGTTTGTTTGTTTTTCGTTTTTGTTTGTTTTGTTTTGAATTTCGCGCAAAGCTACACTAAGGCTAGCTGCGCTAACTAGAGTTTAAAATGCTTGTATGACCAAGAGAACAACTATAACTACATTTCTTTACACGTTTGTACCAAAGTCAGAAATACGATTGGATAATCTCTAAAACTCGTACTGACAACCATGATTCTGTTTTAAATGTTTTCATACAAGAGATGTCATTGACTGATATTAATTATTATTGTTACTAAACAATGTTATTAATTATTATTGGTACTAAACAATGTTATTGCAGTTACTTTAATTTTATTTCTAAAACAAATGTAGACAATAGTGAATTCTGATAACTATAAAAAGTAGCTTATTATACATAACAATAATTACTTATATGTTGTTATTTTTATTGTGCATTATCGGAAAAAGACTGTTTTATTCTGTTTATCAATATTTAAGATTTTTAAAATAAAGAACAAAAAAGTTAATTTGAAGACTTTATATAACCTTTGAATATTTTGTAGTGGAAGTTTTACGTAAAATGTGATTAATCCTTAATATCTGGTGTGAAAGATTTAAGAAGTCGATAAAATATATTTCTTTATTATTTACCCGAGTCATTCCCCCGGTAGTACAGCGGTAAGTCTACGGATCTAGAGCGCTAAAATCAGGGGTTCGATTCCCCTCGGTGGGCTAAGCAGATATCCCGATGTGGCTTTGCTATGAAAAAAACACAAACACATACCAAACGACACCTGGCGGAATAAATGTAAACATAAATACTTAAGTAGCTGAATGACTCTAGTAAATTGTATAAAGAGATTTCTACTTAGCTGAATTAGTATAAGAAAATCGTGTTAATTTGTTTTCTGTGCATATGTAATGACGATATAAGGTTAAAACATTTGGAAGATATTATTTCCTTCTGAAGAACAGGCCTTGCGTGAGTTGTTTTAGTTCAGGAACTCGTTTGCATAAAAAGTTATTAAAACATTTCAGGCTTTGTGATATTTTACTGATAATTAGTAGTTTATTTTTTATTTTGTTTTCCTTTTTAGCTCGCTACACAGTTCATATTCACTACGTACATGTCACTTGGACATTATTGTTACGTAGGATCTTGGCAGTTTTGTATTTAAAACAAACAAAGTATAACATTTGTCTAATTTAAACGGTCATATACTTTACAAGGCGATTAACCCTATGCAACTTGACAATGTACGTAGAATTAAGTTGGTGACAAACTGGAGCGGGGCCTGATACGAAACAACTTAGTATCTGTTATAACTATGTTATTTTAACATGGTGAGATAATGGCATGCTGTGTTATTCAAAACATACATTTTTTTTTCAGAATAAAGAATCATTTACATTGTACGTGTGCTACCAAGCTTCTTATAAATTGTTAATTCCGCTCCAAGTAACCATACATAATTAACTTAATAATTGATAACTCTCTTGTGTACAAATGAATAAGCGACTTACTTTTGTGTAAATTGTCTGTATGTTATATTGTGTTTACAGTTTGTACATGTTAAGCACTGTAGATATCATTACATAGGGAATCTTTGTTTCAGCGCAAAAATACAGACGTGAACGTGCCTTTGATACTTAAGTAATCTGAATACTAGAACTGGATATTTAACGCGCTATATCAATTACGACATCAGTTATTGGAGCTAACGGATACAATGTTGCCTTAAAGAATTTTAAGTTACTCTCAAAAATAGTTAACCTTCCTGAAATTATCTGTTTATATAACGTCAGAGACTATTATGTTTATGGCTCAACATGACAAATTTTTTCATAAAACATTTAAAAAATATATCATGATCTTACACAGAGATGGTTTTAAAAGAAACATTTTTTTTTGTCTTGAGGCTTCTTCGGAAACTACTTACATCATAGGCCCAACTTAGTTGTTTAGAAACTGTACGATGTTCTATAATGTTCTGTTTTAAATCGAAATACAAAATATCGAGCAATAAAAGCGACTCTGTCGCTTCATCCCATATATAAAAATAAAAAAATGAAACTTTCTTCATATATTTATTGTCTTATGTAGTTCGCTATTTTCCTTTATTTTAGCATGCTATAAAGAGATTTTTAGAGAACCTCTTGATTAAACGTGCGTGAATTGTCATGTTCTAAAGTGAGTATTTCCCACTTGTAAAGCAAAAGACGAAAATATATTTATTACAACTTCGAAGAAATAAGGTGTTTAGATGCATTTTCATGAAACTTCGTCAATACTGGAACAATAAAAGGCATTTAGATGTACTTACGTCAGTGTTACTCAAAACTCGTATGAGTATAAAATTTTCATCAGATTTTAGATGAGGAACGAAGTTTTGTTGCACTTAAGTGCATAAAACACAGTATTTAATCCACCAAAACTTAGTATCTCACCTAGTTTTCTAAGTAGCTTGTTAAAAAAATGACTCAAAGGCTGTATCTCACCTCCTAAGTTAGTCCCTGAAGAAACTTATTGTAAAATTTACTTAAGCTGTAGTCAACACTGGTTGTACGCCATCTACTAGTTGTACTTGTTAGCAACAGTTATTGTATCACTGGTATGATTTGAAGTCACTACTTAAACAGCTGTATTCCATCTACTCACTTTGTCAAACAACGTTTACCTTTATGCTAGTGTCAACTGAAGTCAAAGCTTAATCGTCAGCAATTTATAGTGCTTTACAGGGTTACTAGCAGGACTTCCTAACTGCTAGAAGCTGAAGGTTGCCCTGCGTTAATACCAGCAGGACTTCCTAACTCACAGAAGCTAAATATTACCCTAAAGTGATACTAATTGGAGTTCTAACTCACATAAGATGAAGCTGACTTATATTAATTAATAGAAGCAGGAGATCTTAACTCGCACAAGGTGAAGAGTGCTCTTCGTTAATATAAACAGCTCTTAATTCACAGAATATAAATAGTACCCTAGAACGATACTAACTTTATTAATTAGATAGATGCTTATTGTTTAAAAAAGTATATGGAAAATTAAACGTTTTGTCATGAATGTTTTATGAACACACTAACGTTTACTGTAACAAGTGAAATATATGAAAAACAAATTTATGCCCCACCAGTTAGCTGTAAAAAAGAACTGATATTAACGTCTTTAAGCCTTAGCACTGACCAAAAAGCCTCATCGGCACTAAATATATGTAGCTTATACAGTGTGTTTGACATATTATTACACTTTTATTTACACTCATAAATTATTATATTTAGATTAAATCAACTCTTGATTGACATTTGTGCATATGTGGTTATGCTGTATGGGACGTGATCTAAAGATCTGGTTAATTGATGCGTAGCAATGACAAATGTTGCACTTTTCAGAATCTGGTTAACCACTGTGTAATAATGATAAATACTGTACATTACAGAATCTAACTACTGCATTACAAAAGTAAGTGCTGTTTATTTCGGAGCATTGTTAATTACTATATAACGATGCTGAAGATTTTACATTTCAGAAACTGATTAATTACTGCGTAACAATAATAAAAATATAATTTTTATTTTTGGATCATTTACTGTGTAATAGTGATAAATGTTACAAGATGTTCGACTGATAGAAGAATATAGCCACACATTTTGTGATCTGTTTTGACGAATAAAACTACCAAACCATTTACGTGTAAATGATTTAAGTGGACTTTATATACATTTTCAGGTCTTCTCAATCCATTATCTACAAGTTGTGTCAGTAAAAGTTTTAGCTCCCAATACTGTCTTCAACAAGTTAGTTATACACACATATCGGCAAAGACGTCCTTTTATATTTATAAATGACATTCTATTTACCGCTTCCAAACATCCATTTACTTTTTTATCATTTACCACATTCTCGTTGTTATTTACTGCGTCCTACTTTTCCGAGGTTTCAGTTTTTAATTTTTGCTCCCAAACTGTTGGAACTGTAAAATGTGTTTAATTACATGCTACTGTAAGACATGACTAGCAATATATTTGCAGAGATAAAATGGACTGACAAACTTACTGTCCTTATTACAGTTGCAAATCAAGTTCACGGTATGCGATAATTT
Organism: Tachypleus tridentatus; assembly: GCF_004210375.1. NCBI lineage: Eukaryota > Metazoa > Arthropoda > Merostomata > Xiphosura > Limulidae > Tachypleus > Tachypleus tridentatus. The sequence continues at coordinate 94,970,777 of NC_134833.1, forward strand.
CAAAGTTAAAGAAACTAAAAATGAGTGATAAACATTTCTGGTAATAACAATAGAGAAAGTACTGTATATTATAAAGTATGAATAATTTATTAATTACGAGTTGCTGTATTTTTGAGGAGCCTTACAAAACATATCGCAGACCCTTACTTGAAAAGTCATCGCTTGGTACCAGATTATATAGAACTTTAACCTCATTGAACATGTTAAGTTGCTTCATACCAGAATTATTCAAACCTCACCTCTGATCTCACTTTACATGTTAAGCAGCTTCGTACCATGTTATTTTAAACTAATTTTACTGAACATGGTAAGTTTAGGGGTAGGTTATATAATATAGTTGATTAGTAAGTTCTTACCTCGGGACTAGTTGGCATCTTAACTAGACACGCCGTTACAGTCTGTCCAATGTATACCTTAACACCAGCAAGTGAAAAGCAGGACTGGCTTTCCTTTCGTAACTTCTGCGTACCTTGGACGTTGAGTCCCGTTACGAACCGGTTTATTCAGTAATGAGAAATACACGTGACTAAGAAATGGCACGACGAAAGGTCAGGGCGGTCAAACCTGTCAGGTGAATCGGGTGGCAGTTGTTGAGGTCATGGGTGATTGGAAAAAAGGTTGTTTGGTGCGTGGATAATTAAAACTTCCGTGTTAGAAAAGCAAGATCAAATCGTAGCTTAAGCTAATACAAACCCGTATTTAGTATAAACACCCTGAGGTTCTTTTAATAAATGTGAATCTTTTCTTCTAAACTTTATTTATATTAATTTCATGCGGAAAACAGGATCTTTCTGTTATTTTGATTCTGTACACACGTAAATTCCTCGTGCTTGAAAGCTTGTAGAACGCTTTACGACTCCTTAAACCCAAGTAAACTTTTGTTTATATAGCCTGTTTACTGCATAACCCTGCTTTACAGTTTCCTGTACGAGGTGTAAGATCATACCAATAGCTGTTTACGTAGGAGCATCATACCTCATTTCTTCTAAATATGAACACCACTCGTCGATGATATCTAAAACAATATAACTTTTGATCTCTTCTCAGATTATTTAGAAATTAGTGATTAATTGTGTCCCCAGTTGGTCAGCAGTAAGTTTACGAGCTTACAATGAAAACTCTACGATTTGATTCCCTCTGTAGACACAGGAGATAGCTCAATGTGGCTTTGCGCTTCAATGAACAAACAAAAAAGCTATAATTTTCTTAGTGACATCTCGTGCACAATGTATATAAATAAATAAATCTACAGAAATTGTACCTAACCCTGACAACTGCAAAGCTCTGTTTTAAAACACCGTAACAACAGAATAAGCACATAAGTTAACAGCATGCAACTCAATTTCTATACATTACGAAGTATCCAAAGAAAAACTGATTTATCCAACGAACAAAGAAAGTTCTGAAAAGGCTAACAAGTTTCATCAGTCCTATTAAACCACTGACCTAAGTTACAGCGAAAGAACGTGGTTTCACAACTCCATTCTTAGATACAAACCTCACTACATACAAGTTCGTATTACACTTCATTCTCATAACCAAATATTCAGTTGTATACAGTAAAGTTGGATGCAATGCAGGTTACTTCACATTGACAAACAAATCTTCAATTGTGCACAATACGGTTTAGTTTACCTCCTGGAAAAAAAAAAGACATCCATCAGGACACAATACAGTTTAGTTTATCTTCTGAAAACAAAACGCCCAACTGGACACATTGCAATTTCTTTCACATCTGCAAACCAAATATCCACCTGAATACAATAGAGTTCAATATAATTCCTGAAAAAAAAACAACTATCCAACTGGATACAATATAATTTAGTTGATCTCCCGAAAATCGTATATCCAGCTCGAAGCAGTACACTTTAGTTTATCTCCAGGAACCCAATTAACCAACTGAACAACATATAGTTTATAAAATAAATAAGCATTACAAGAAAGAATCTTTAATAGTCGCGGCTGTAATTAGCTTTGAAATCGCTCAAGAGATGGAATTGTGAGTTTGAATTTTTTACTTGAAAAACAAAAGGGAATTCTCAATAGCCGCGACCCTAGAAATTATTTTAGGCCGGATTAAAATAAATTAATCTATGATACCTCCCCCAACTTTGATTAGCTATATTTTTGTGCGCCAACAATACAATGTTTAGAGCGCGGGTATACCCGATTCGACTTTATTAGTGATCAGGATCTCTACCAGCCTACCTCAAATTGAAATTCTCTAAAGTAAGGTTATAATAAATTAATCTATGAGACCTTGGGCACGGTAAAATACGTAAATCAAAAGGGTGTGATCTATTTTGTCACAAAATTGTAATTAGATCTTAAGTCGGTCATTAGACGACGGAGCTATAAGATACAATTTTATACTTTAAAAAAATAATTAGAGCATTTTGTGAGCCGCTGTGTCGTGGCGAAGAATGCGAGGGTGATAAAAAATTAAACTTTCGGAGATACATCATCTTAAAAAGTATAGTTGTAATTTAGTTTATTAGTATAGTTGAAATTTAGTTTCTTCGCGACGTTTCAAGGAAACGATCTTTTCCAAACCAGAAATAAACTAAAAGTCTGTTTTATTTGTTTTATCATCTTCGGACTTTTCTACTTATTTATTCACTGAATTTTTTACGCAACCTGTTGTTAAACATCTTTTTAAGGAACGTGCAACAGCCTTTGTAATGAAATGATAGAATTTAATCGATCCTGGAAAACCTAAATATCTAAACTGTATATACAGCTGACTAAATAAAAACTAAATTTGTTAAGTAATCTCCTACAAAAGTTGAAAAGTAGATAGAATAACTGATTTAGGAAATAAGGGGAAAGAAGAGAAAGTGGAGAAGAAAAAAGAACATAATCAGGGGTGATTTTTTTTGAAAAAGCGTAGAGATACTCAGCTTGGTGAAATGAACCTGTTTTTGAAAATTAACAAGAAATCTACGTGTAAAGCAACTGAAATAAGTTCCAGTAGTACCTCATTAAAAAAATAAGCTCCGATACTCAGTACCGGCGAATACCAGTATAACTTTACCACTTAACGTAATGAACATGATCCGTCTAACCTCTAGATAATTAAAAATAACAATACTTTAATTTTACATTGACTCTCATATCTGTTACCTTGTACTCAGAAAACCAGTTAGGCTTAATCATTTTTCGGTTGTTTTTTTTTTTTTTTCAACATACAGGTATCAGAAATAATCAGTTTGAGATCAACTACATAGCCAGCAATCAAGTAATACTATTTGTGATTTATGCAGTGAAAATGGTCCCGAAATGTTGACTGCCTCCAAAAACTCACCAGAGCACATTTCAAACAGCACACACAAAAAAAGAACCTTCACATTCTACCATGTAGTGTCTAATGTATAATATTCATCTCTTCTAACGTTCACGCTTATCTGGTTTCTAGACTCCCTGTGGCTTGGTTTGACAAGTTTGTTGAACAGATATAACCAGTTGTGTTATATATGTAATGACTTATCTCAACTGGCGTATGTAAGACTGGCCGGGAAGGATTCCTATACTTGTACCCTGCTGGATCAACAGTAATATTTCGGACTTACAATACTAATATGTAGGGTTTAATTTCCAGCAGTATCCAACTGCTTACCTTTGTACTAAATGAACAAGAACAAGCCATTCGTATACGTAAAGCTATTCCTGTAATGAATGTTAGACTTGCACCAAGGCTTTTAATGTTAAATTATAATATAATATTTTTCAACTGTCACATAGAGACATATTTAAAGCAAAATATACATAATTATTATTCACTTTGCAACACTACAGGGTGTGGCTTAATGCGGCAAGCAATTAATAAAATCTCAAATTGAATTAATAAAAATTAAATTATTTCTTTATTCGTATAATAACTTTTAAAAGGTTTTAGATGTTCTTCAATATTACATTTTTACTAAAAAGCTTACAAAATCACAAATTTTTTTCTGTAAAAAATGCCAACCGCCAGTAGTGCTTTAACGAATATCGCGAAGAATTATTACGATATCTCTATGTTGTTGTGTTTTTAATCTGGCTTGTTTAAAAATATAAAGACACTTAGTTATTAACAAAACGTTTTATCTTAATTATAAGCTCACTAAACGTTCATATTGGTTTTTATTCTGTCTCTCAATATTTGCAAGAGCTAGAAACAAGTAGATGTCAGCTAAGCTTACCAAGAATAGAACCAGGTTGTGATCCACTTTCATTCTTACCTAATTCCTCCTTCATGGATAGGCATAGATGTTGAAGTACCAATAGTCATAAAAAATTTTACAACATTGTTTGTTGGTGTAGTGAGGATTAAAAACACAACTAATACAGGTAATTATTTTATATAGATATGTGTATATGAGAAAGACGAACGTTAATAACATTTGATGTAAACACTCATAACATCTTACATTTAACACATCTTTAAGTTCAAGAATAAATCACAGCATTGTCGAATTAGTAATCTTTGCTCATTCTTTTGTAGCTATTTTCTGAAGAAAAATTTGTAGTATTAAGTTGCCTTGTGTCTTGTTCAATAAATCCGTAAAATGTCCTTATTTTATAAATTATTTTCCTCATCGTTACATTACAAACTTAAATCCATCTTATCCACGCAAGCCTTATATGTTCTTAAGTTTTCTTCCAAACCTTGTCTATTCTATACCGTTTGAACCTAGGTTTTGTTTTGAATTATCTTTTACGGAACTTGTGTTAAAACTAAATTATCACTGATGTAAGAGCTTAATATCGACCCTGGCTTTTCCTTTTCAAGTAAAGATGAGTACCAATTTTATTACCTCATTGCTTTAAAAGAATGAGAAAAATGAACAAAATGAAAGAGGTTTCCGTTAACCATTTGGAGAATCAATCCAGTTTAGACGATAAATAATTCAAGTTTTCTTTTACATTGCATTCAATCGGTAGATCAATTTAACGTATGTTGCTTTTAAAACGCCTCCCTCTAGTACAGCGGTATGTCTCCAGATTTACAACGCTAAAATCAGGGGTTTGATTCCCCTCGGTAGGCTGAGCAGATAGCCCGATGTGGCTTTGCTATAAGAAAAGCACAAGCTTTTAAAATATAGTTTTTTTGCAGTAAGCAATAACATTCACTAGAAATTAGACTTTGAACACTGAATAGGTCGATATGACCAACATCGTAATAATTTGTACTCGTTACGGTTTACATACTACTAATTTCTAATATATTAAGCGAATCTTCACAAAATTTAATAGATTTTAGTAAACATTACATGGTTTATGCACACAAAAATCAGATTTTTTGTGAAGTATATTTAATACTTTGGTGGAAGGTTTAACGTGCCGTAAAGATTACACCATGGAAGGATCAACATATAGCTTTGACCTTATATCCATCAGAAGTTCTTATGGCTTAAATTATAATTACAAAAAAGCAAGCAAAAACTTCTAAACCCATATCTTAAACTAATATTAACGTCTAAAAAATGGAAAGGTTTCAGATAAAATAATGACATTACGCTATTTAGGACTTCGAAAACAGAACAACTGTGTTTGAGCTTACAAAAATAACGATTGGTTTGATTTCAGTTTCGCGCAAAACTAAAGGGAAAGCATCTAGTCATCACCACACACATCACTTGGACTCCTCTTTTGCCAACGAATAGAAGAATTGACTGTCTCATAATAACACCTTTATGGCTGAAATGACGAACTTGTTTGGTGGGACAAAAATAATAAAGTAGCACTGCATACTTCTAGTCTGTTAGATAGATATGTTTCAAACTAATTATCAGTCCTGATTTATGTAGGTAGCTTGCTTTGATCAGAAGCCATTAATAAAAGCATTTAAATAATTTCTTCTTAAATGTACGAACTAATTATCGTTTGTTTTATTAAAGAAAATTATTTATTTTAAAATTTTTATCTCAGCCTAAAATGACTTTAATAAGAAATGCGAACAATATATATTAAAATACAAAACTGAATTTGAAATGGAGTTTAGTATACAATTCGTATTGAACTTCAATTGAAATGGAAGGCCAGAGGATACGAAATTATGTCCCTTTTTCAGTAGGCATCTTCAATGAGTTGGGAGGTGTGGTAGTTTTACCCTTTTCGTTAACCACTTCCAGTGAAATGGAAGGTAGAGGGAATTCGTCACTTTTCAGTAAATATTTTACTCGACCCTTGACTCAATGCATTTAAAATATGCAATGTCCAAATCACCCAAAACAGGTTGTCTTCACAATACCTCTCAGATTGCAGGAAACAAAATACCAGCAAAAGGAAAGTAAAGTACCATTTATTTGTAGCTTTTTTAATGTATCATAGCTTACAATTGGTTCATGAATGTTTGGAGTTGAAAAACAAGAAATAAATGTAGTCATCAGTCTGTAGTCGTATGAAGCCACATTCAAAATGTGATGCAATATAGTCAAATTATTGGAAGTTCTTTATAAGGCTGATCTGACTAACTCATGCTTCTTTCTAAAGGTTTTGCCGCAAAATATTCTAGTGAAAGTTGTTTAACTATGACAAAATAAGAACTCATAACATAATTTAGCTTTACACTTTTATAAAGAAATAGGTTGACCACTCTTGCAATCGATACCACTTATATTCACCAAAACATTTGTAGTTTTATAAAGATGACGTTTTGGAATAAGCCGTAGTATTTAGATAAAATAGCTCTTGAGTAAAACCTTATCATTTATAAGTTATTAATTTTGTATACGTTTTGCCGATAGATGTCGTTCATACAAATAACATTTCTATCTGAAAGATGATCGTAAGAGTTTAACCATGTTTTCTTTCGGTCTGTAACACATAAAAACAACGTTTCACACAGAACCATATATGTTAAAATGCCTTGAATTAATAACTTAAGCATTTATATGAAAATAAGAGAAATAAAATTGATAGTCACAACACATATCATGCTTAAAATGTTTTTTTTATTTGTATCTCATTTGATGTTGTTATATTTTCTTAACAGGTCAGATATTATTTTAATTCTCTATTTATTATATTGTATATTTAATAACATTAGTTTATGGTTGTAATATGGAAACATTACTGCCATTTATTACTACAAATTCGAAATAGTTTAAACAGTAACATGCAAAGCTAAATGGTAGGAGCGGCTTAATGAGTTTTCTTTGTTCAAAAAGACTAGATAAAAACAAAGACGTATTATAGGAAGTTTAAGTATTTCAAACAAATTTATTTTACGACAGTAGTTGAAGCCGAGGAGTAATATTTCTGTTTTCCTTAATTAGGGTATAATATATTATTTATTATTTGTTTGTTTAGAGCTAAACACAAAACTATACAATGGGCTCTCTGTGCTCTGCTCACCACTGATATCGAAACCCGGGTTTTAGTGGTGTAAGTCCGCAGACATACCGCTTTGCCACTGAGGGACATTTATCTGTTGTAACTCTCATTAACACTATTGGTTATACTATTTAGTAAAGCAAAAGTCACCAGTCTTTTGTTTGATTTGTTTTGTACTATATTACTTTTGATATAAAAGTTGTTTTGCACTGTTAGCTTAATACATGTAGTTAGGAATAACCTAAAGCTTCTAAGCTAGCCAAGTTTTGTGAGATAGTATTGGGATTATGACCGAAAATATCGTAGTAACGAAAGTACATCAATGACTAAAGAACGCATTTTAATCTATAAAAATAACGTAAGGAAAATGATTTTAATTTGCTGTACTGATTGACAAATTGATCCTTAGTTCCGCCATAAGTACATAGTTTGTTCTGATCAGAAGTTAATATTAATTGCAAACTTAAATGATTTTTTTAAACTTCCTTCTACTTTGTTGTTCCATCTATGTGGAAGGAGTACTGATTAAAATAAAATATTTTCTTCTATTTAAAATATTAGGACCCATTCATAATAATTACCGAAGAAGAGCTTATTAAAATGTTACGTATGGCCAGTCCTACGTTTTGTCTCCTGAAACGAAACGACAGTTGGAAACGTTTGGAATGTGGTGTTATAAAATAATGATGAAGAAGAACAGAAACTAGCGTGAAAGTAGTGGAACATGCAGAAAAACAAAACACTACACATACGTCAAAAACGTAGGATGCACTTTGAGCATGTAATTAGATATGAGGGAAGGTTGACAGAGATTCAGATTAATAAAATCGAAGAAACTGCGAGTGGTAGGAAAAAGCTCTCTTAGCCTGATGAAAATCGATTTAATTAGTATAATTGGTGTAGTCAGCGACCCCTAGAATTGAGAAAGACATTATGAATGACTGGTACAAATATTATGTTCTCCTGTTAAAATAATTAAATGGTTCTTCCTATCTTTTTTTACCTAGCATGATTAAAAATTTAGTTAATTCCAGTTGGCTCGGAAATTGTATATAATTTTAAAACATTCATGATGAATGTATGGAGGTATCTATTGTATTATTTATTTTAGTTATGGGCGTTTTGTGGTTTGGTGGTTAGGACACTAGACTCACGGTCTGCGTGTCGTGAGTTCGGTTCCCTTCACCGAATGTGCTGGACCTTTCAGACACTGGGACATCATAACGTGACGGTCAATCCCACTTTTCATTGATAAAAGAATATCCCAATGAGTTGGCTATAGATAGTGTTGACTAATTAGCTACCTTCCCTCTAGTCTGTGCGAATTTCAAGAAACAAACAAACTTTTAATTAGGTTTTATTGTTTTCAATTAAGGAAAAAGGAGCATTTAACAAATACTTCACTCCAGACAGACGATGCTTCTAACTAATATTTAATACGAGATTTTTAGATATTCCTCCATGCAAGAGTGCTACAAAAATCGAATTAGAACCTTGCTTATCATAAATGTTTATTACGTTACTCTGAAGCCTGGGTCACCTTTTTCAAGAAATGACGTAAAACTGTATGCACGCTATACGATAAGAGAAACGTGCTGGCTTTTCCATCACCATCACTCTAAGCTTTATGAAACAGCTTTCATGATGTAAGTCGCGCGGTTTCTTGTGTCGAAGAACGTAGAAATTGATGAGTTGCACTATAATATATCTGTAGAGCTTTTAGATGCTGTGGGTCTTTGCTCTAGATGTACATACTTGCTATAAAGAAAGAGTACTTAAAACACGGTTACTACGTTCAAGTAAAAGGACACAAAGTTGATTATTTTACCAGGAGAGAGGAGGTGTTTGGTAAAGTGCTTTCAGTTGCATAAGACGTCAACAAAGACAACCTTGTCATGCAACAACAAAATGTTCTGAAACGTAAATACAATGATAGAAAAAAATTCATGGAATCTCAAAATCCATTTCAAGCATGAACTTTAGGAGTGGGCATTCAATTGTACA